>NW_010515385.1:0-41925 GCF_000687285.1 Phaethon lepturus | reverse complement strand
TATATAAAAATGACAGAAAACAATGGTTTCTGAATCAGTGATTAGAAATCTTAGCTCATTTGTATTTCCCACACTCAATAGACAGTTTATTTGGGATGGGGATAACTGAATCTTCCTAAAAGAAGACAAGAGAGGTAGGAAACCAACATCCTTGAGGCCACAGAGGGCACAACAGTATCCAGCATCTGTCAAGTAATTCTGATCCTGTGGTTTAAGTATAAAACCCTCCTTTGTGGTGTGGTGTGTATGCGAGCAAGCAGAAAGAATCCTAAGCCATGGCTTCTGATGCCCTTTGCACTTTAGATAACAGACAACATGAAGGACGTGGCCACTGAGACTGGACAGTGTCAGTAGTCACAGCTGATACTACCAAAAAAGAATTACTGGGAAGATGCTGCACCAATGGGTACGCGCCGTCCACAAACTCCAGAGCAGAGTGGAGTTTACCCACAGGCAAGCTTACATGTAGAATGAGTTAGGGACCTTGGTTATATTTCTTTTTAAGGGTGTCAGTTTGTCAGTTTACTATACATAGGAAGTGTCTCACTCACTTCTTGCATGACAATGTTATGTGTGTGCCAGACCTTGACTTGCAGGAGTCATCTAAAGAACTAGCCAATACCTATATCCCAGTTAGTCTTTGTCTTTACGCATGAAAAAAACCCCCAAACCAAAAAGAGCCCCAAAACAGGACAATCAGCTGACTCTTTTAAAGTGGGAGTTCCCAGGAATCATCATTTGAATTTTTTAGTTCTGCACATGGCCAGTAAATGTGTCAGAACAACCTCTCAGTGAAGTTGTTCTTGTCCTCTCTTCACCTTATCTGTACACTCTATTGCTAGTCACACTCCCTTGTTCTGCCTTGCCTTAAGTAGAAGATATCAAGATTTGTGTCTTCCTTTGAGCTTGTACAACCTCTAACAGAGGAGATCTTTCATCAGACATCAGCTTTCATTCACTGGCATAGTCCTTAAGAGGTTATTTCTTCTTCCCCCACAACTTTTGTGTTCAGTGCAACATTTCCCTCCAAGGAGACTGAAAGCAACCAGCTGGGCTAGTTCGAAGAGAAAACGCAATCCATTCTTTGCTCCAAAGGGAAGGAAATGAAAGTCTTCATACCAAAGCTTTGTTTCCAAAGACCAAACAACATCAGTTTTACTCTAACCTTTAAATACCTACCTGGTTCCAGAAATAAAAAAAAGGACAAAACAATGATTATCCAGAACAGAGCTCTCAAAGGTCTTTCCACCTCTGCATCAGCCTCACTCGTGATCCATTGTCAGTAGCCTGTCTTCCTTTTCTTTATGACTTTTCTGCAGGCTCATGTTCAGTTAGATTAAACCTTCCCAGTCTTGCTTTTTTTGCAAGTTTTTGGGTAGAGGCATATTACGCAGGCATATAGGATGATGGCACAAGGTTTTATCTCCTTAGAAGACAGATTAAAATAGTCTTGCTACTTCAGAAGTCCCACATAGGGGAACCAAAGGGTAAAGAAGCTAAGCTGTTACCCAGGGTGCCAGTCAGTTAGAGATGTGAAATACAGTAAAAAAAAAAACCAAGGATGAAAAGCAAAACAGACAGGAGCAGGCAACTTTTGTTAAGAGAGTATGTTAATGAAAACCCTGAGGATGAATCATAAGTTGCGCCGCGTATTGTCAATATATGAAGCCAGGAAACCAGGTGTTCAGTGAAGCAAAGCAAGACCTCTGTAATCAGAGTGGATTATCTAAAACAAGTCACTGCGACGTGGAGAGGGGGCCAAAACTAACCCAAGAAGATGGACATTGTTCATTTCAGCTGTCAGGATGAGGAAGCGAAAATAAAAGAACCTTTCATCTTCACAAGAAGAACTTTCAAGTTCCTGACTAAAAGCAGCAGCATTTTGTTACCTGGAAAGCTGGCCTTTTCAGGGTCTTACCTCTCCTTCGCTTGCATAAGCAGGCAGAGAGAGTATTTTAAAAGCTTCCTGCAGTCTTGTACATCTGTCTTTTATATGCATTGCCCATCAATTTTCAGAGGTCTAAATAAACGGAAGAAAGGATGGGTCTTTACATTGCTCCTTGATTAAACATTTACTGACTGCTGATTTGGTAATGCTTTACAGCTATAAACGGTTAGTTCAGATGCAAGGCAGCAGAGATATAGGTCTGAAATGTCTGGCTATTCCTATAGTCTTTGGCACCCTGTATGTTCATACAGGTTTGCTAACCTTTGTCAGAAAGGCCAGGAAGCATCACACAGTGATTAATAGTAAGTTGCAGAGGTTTCTGATAACTGACCTCCAAGGATTGTAGTTGAAACCTGTTAGATGGCTATTAATACGTCCTTTGCCCTTGCTGTAAACCATTTTGACTGCAGACAACTGTTGAAGAATTGCTGGCTTTTCAGCTTGCAAGGATATTCACCACCCATCTCTCTCCTCAACAGGGTCACCATTTGAAGACCCTTTGTATTGCCAGTTGGGCATTAATGAGAAGGCATCAACGGGTCAGGAACAGCTACAGCCACAGTCTTTTCCCTGTCTACAATTCACCATGGTAGGTGCTGTCCTCTGAAACAAGCTCACAAAAAGCACGCTGGAGCATGTAAAAAAGGAAGATAAAACATTTCATGTCAAAGACGTACAAAAAGGACAAAGACTGTTGCTTAGTGAAATCTGTGCAGGAAGTTTGTTTTGCACTCAGATCATTTTAATCCCCTTCTTAGAGACTTCATCCAAGTCTGCCTACTTGAAAAAAACCCAACCTTTTTTTAACTCTAAACCTGGAGAATACACATCCTGCTCAACTGTGTGATGCTATGGCAAAACAAGATTAGGGAAAGCGCAGCAGCCAAACTTGTAGAAGCACTGCAGTGTGGTTGCTCACCTTGCTAGGGTAAGAAGGACACAAAAATACATTTTCTTTCTTTTGGAAATGTTCCTGGTAAATCTGAACCCTTGTTCTTTACACTAGAGCACTGGCTCTCTGCTGCTCTCAAAGCACGGGTAGGGTTTCAGAGTAGGAAGGCACTGCAGCGTCAGCTAATCTACTGTCTTTGATCAGAATGTCCATGCTAGCAGTAGAAAGTAGACTCTCGCAGGTTGTGCTTGATGGGTGTGCAGTATAAGTTCCCCAAAATATAGTCGGGATATTAGGGAGGAAATGTAAAAGTGGCTGTACATTTAGGTAGATATATTGCAGGGATATTCAAAGGTGCCTCTGTGTCTAATCCCTGTTGACGGCAATGTGATTTAGGTACATAAGTACTTCAAAATTCATTCATGACTCTCTATGTCATTTTTAGGTACATAAATATATTTTGAAATTTAGCTCTAACAGGCTACTTAAGGCAAAAAACCTTTCAACTATGTGTTTACATGATTGTGCCTCTAGTTAAGTAAATTACTCTCTGTTCACACATTTAATTGAAATCATAACTTTATAGCTGGTTCAGGCAAAAGTGTGTGTTTACATAATCCATAATGTAACTTGATTTAAAATAGTAAATGCAGAGAAGCAAGTGTTTCTAAACCTCTGCTGAAGGTTGCTATGAAAATGCATAATGTGTAACTTTTCTCTTTTTAGAATAGATTTTGTTGTGTCCTCTAGCCTTTCTCATAAATGTTCTGCTGGAAAACCATGACATCTTCACATAAATAGTCCTTATGGAAGGATGCTGTAAGCAGTATCAAATCAGCTGGCATAGAATTTGGCCACTTAGTGCTTTTGCTGTCAATGTCAAAACCCATGCTGAGTCACTGTTAAGTGATTGAGCTGATACAAGCGAATATGTTGACTAAGTCATTTATTTACAGGTTGTTGCTACAAGTCTATGAAGAAAACTGCTAAATGCATTAAATAATCAATCCACTCAGCAGCTCAAGATGCAGGAGTACAAATGAAGTCCTGCTAAGTTTCTATCGTGACTGTCAGAGCGACAGAAAGGTTCAGATGCTCTGAAAGGTTATACAAAAGGGTATATTCCTTGTATTCCTTCAAAAAACGTTGCTCACATTCAGAAAAGTCTGCATGACTTTTAAAAGAAAAGACATAATCCAAAGAAACTGGGAAGATAATAATATAAACCTATTAGTTTGGGGCTGTTCAGCATCCTGTAAGACAAGTGTACAGGTTTGGAAGTGGCGGATTACAATATGTGTCTGGCTGTCTAGGTATGCCCTAACACATTGACGATATAGAAATGCCTGTAGATTATAAATTATTATTTAGTATTATTCTATATCGTTCATTATGGGCATGTCAGTATGTGAGCTACATAATTCTATAATGTCATAAAACTTGTTCATTAGGGATAAGGCAATGCAAGACTCACCAGAGATTTGCTAAAGACCAAAGCAACCAAAGCATTTCATGCCCACGGAGCTTTGCTATATGCATATTTCAATTCTGTGACCCTTGTAAGCTTCACCAGAGGTAAGAACACTGAGATCATAAATGGAATGGTCACAAACACCATCGTTTAACTTTTGTATTAGTTGCACTTGTCTGGCATAGGGCTTAGGTCAATGTCACACTCAGAAATTTTTATATGCTGATCCAGAACTGGGCCTTCTAAAAGCCAAGATAAAGACGATTCAGGAACAACAATGCAATGTGGGTCTGGTTTTCTGCTTACTGTTATCCAGAGGATCCAGCCCTGAAGCTTCATTATTTTGCCTCTGTTTCACTGTACACATAGGCATAGAAAACTATTCAAAGTAACAGGGGATTTAGGCTCAGTGTCCTCTGAACAGCAGGCCTTATTAACACATCATACACCGGCATCAAAATTTGGCTTTACAGAAGTCATGGCAAAAATCCTGCTGATGAAAAAGGGCAATGATTTCATTTCTAGAGCTTTACTCTGCTTTCTGTTCTCTCCTGGTAGGAATGAGGGTAATGAAGTCTGTGGAAAGATGGCATTAAATGCACTGAAAAAAACCAGGTCGTAAACGTTGGGCTGTTTTTTCTAGTTTGGAATAGTGTTGATGAAATGAACATTGTCATGAACAGCCTAGCTAGAAGGAAAATGGATTTTTATAAATAGAGCTGATTAAATAATACTGGAAAGCAAAGTGAAAAAATTGTTGAAATATTTAATATAATTGGATTTATTTGTGAGAAAAATTAGTGCATGCTCTTTAAAGTATGCCCTTCAGAAGTGTCAGTAACACTCCTGTTTGTAACGAAGTGTTAGCAGTGGAATGAATCATCAGCAAAACAGCAATACTACAGTAAATGTAAAAGGTTTACCAAAGTTTTGCATATTTTGTACTATGATTTAAACAAGAGAAGTTATTACAGAGACTTGCAGAAAGGCTAAAAATAACTTGATAGAGGGAAAATAAAACATCTATCTCAGAAAGAATTGTATAATGCAGTTAAATTATACCACTTTATGAAGGCCTATAAAGCAGAGAAGCAATCAGTTAGAAATATAAGAGGACATAGAGGAAAGCAAATAAGGTGAAGAAACAGGTCATCATCTGAAGAATGTAAAGAAGCCAGGATGGAAGATTAATTAAATTAAGTTGAACAACAAACACAACAACAAAAGCATACCAAGAGAAAGAGAGGGGCTGTTTAGGCAACTACAACACGAACAGGTCAGATGCATTTAAAGTCATTGTGGAACTGAGCAAGGTCACTCTTCCAGCCCTGGTGGGCAGTTACCTATATAAAGAAAGACTAAGAACCAGTTTGATGGGGATGGTTGAGAGAGATGCCCTTTACTGCAGTGACATTCCTACAGTAGTTTTGTTTACAACAGTAATTTCACAAAATCGTTTCCTAAGAGGACGAGGAAGAAACTATGCCTCACATGGTATTAGTTTCTCCTGGGTTTAAATGTTATACATTAATAAAAGGCATGCAAAATATGTACCAGTATTTGTTACTTTTCTGCATAGGCAGCTACTACAGTTGCCATGGTATGTCCCAAAGGGTAGAGTGAGCTGACCTCACAACTGTGAATAGCTGAAAAAGCAATCCATGTACGGCAAATGAGAAAAGATGAAGGTCAATGAAGCAATTTCCCTAACAAAGTGACCCACACTGCAAGAAAGTTTGAGACTTACTTCTCAGCATTTCACTAATCAATGAGAATTAGAACTTCCATGAAATCTTTTTTTTTTCCCTTGGTTAAAAACACCAACAAAGGAAATACAGTGAAACTTGTCTGATAAGAATTAAGATCTCCAGCAACAACCATTCATCCCCATTAAGTTAAATTCCTACCTGCCAGAAGATGACATTTTGTACCGTAGATGACTCTCATTGCTCTCAGATTGCTTTACTTCACTACATTAGTCTGCTGATTCACTAAAGATTTAAAGGTAACTGGTCTGGCACTGTCAAAAGCACCACATGATATTTCCTCATACTCGGCTAAATACAACTATGCTGGAGAAACCCCGTGCCGTCAAGTTCCTGCGGTGATTACTGGCAGCCTGAAAGAGGCAGGAATGGAAAGAGAGCCTCAGAGGGGTCTTTGCTGAGCCAAATGACTGAGGCTGTTTAGGGAAATGCAAAGAATTAGCTCCTCAGTGCCAGAGACAAAATTCGACCATGCTAAGAGCCTGCTTAATGCACTGTTGCTGAGAACGCTTCCTCTGGAGAATGATACAAAGAATACATCGTTAATCAAAACTCACCTGTCATAGGGAACAGATAATAGGGAATAGAGAGAAGGAGAGAATGCTAATGAGAACATAACAGATTATGAACCCAAAGAAAAATTTTAGAATTATAGTTTAAAATATCCACATTTTCTTGGCTTGACATTACTATCACAAATGGTACTTCTGCTCTTCCATCACCTGGTATTGTCTGGGACCCTGATTTGCTGCCTCTGGGTGATTCTGGCTGTCAGTTCCCAGAGTTTGATTGATTATTGCTAGCAGCAACAGAATTCTCTGGTGAAAAACTGCCCCATCCTAGAATTTACCAAAACAGATAATTGGCAGGATTGTGGATTTAGACTTCCTGCGTACAGTGTAAGAATTTTAAATAAGTATGAAAACCAGCTTTATAGGTTATTCCTTTAAACTGGGTCAAGAAAAGATTATGGTTACATCATTTAATTTGCTGTGCAGTTGAGCAACTACAATAGGCAACTGCACATTTTTTTGGTGTTTTTTATGAACTACATAAATGTCAACATTGGGCAACACATACTGTCAGAGTCTGCAGGCCTTTAGAACAGAGAATATACTGCATTGACGTCAGTAGAGGGCTGAATATAAACACTATAGGTGTAGACATAAAGAGAGTAATTATATAAAATTAATAATTAAAAATGTCTCCGTGCTCCCTGAAGCAAGCAACAAAAGCATGTTTGTGAGTGCAGTTCTACACACATTACTGTTGCCAACTATTTGGGCTATGAGCTAGTACTTAGTTGCAATAAAAGCCAACAATAAATTACAGAGAGTGCAACTCTTCACACTGATGGTCTGTACTCAGAGGCTAGTTGGAAGATCAGAAAAAGAATAAAGTTTTCTGTTTATCTGATCATAAGGGGATTATCTCACCATTCTTGATTTTGTTCATGTTGACAATCTGGAGGGACTGCAAAAAAATCTGCAGTTACGTAAAGCCTATATATCACAGACTAGAGAACGGCTTAAGAACTGCATCGTCTGTGAATTGTGGAGCAAGAATGACATAGAGGGTCTATTTTAATGGTAAAGTCACAGCTGCATTGCTTTCACGAACACAGCAGGTTTACAAGGTGGATCTGAGTCCATACTTTGTTTTTATACACGTGTGATGGGGTATGAGAAGCTACTGTAGGTCTGTCCTTTCCAATTACTGAGTCTGTCTGCTGATGCTTGAGCTCAGACTTTTAGGATAATCACCACAAAAGGTGGGCCTGAGCCCTGTAGAACTGCATAATTTCTCTTCTGTTACAGCTGATGTTCAAGTACTGAATAGCACATTCCCTGCATTTATATTAGCTTTTTCTTTATTTTGGTCCTAATCTCTAGAGATTTGAGAGTTCACACAGCCCAGCAGCAGTATCACACTGCTCTTCCTTCAACGTTCACCTTTTGTTGTTCCTTACAGCTCTGCAAAATGGATCTCATGGAACCATTCTGAGCAAGACAATATCTAAAGCTCCTTTTCTGTACAAGTGGAGATGACCCCACTGACAGCAAACAGCCAACAACAGGTTCCTAATCCTGAAGTGCCATCCCACTGAGATATTCATGGAAACGTGGATGTGATGGGTAGTAGATGCATAACTTACTGAGGAACACAAAACCTCTAATAGAACCAGGTCAAATTCAGCCAAGCCAGTTGCAACTGTGAGTCTTGAGGACAGCGTCTAGGTTATTGTTTTGGGGCTACGTGTGACTATATGCTCATAAATTTGGAAATCACTGCCAAGAGATGCTAAACATTCTCCCAGCCTTCACCGTCGGCCAGAGCTGGCGTTAGGCTTTTTGGACACCATGCATGGGCTAAGGCAAAAAGCCTTCCCTTTTTCTGTCCGATTCGACTGTGACTCACAAAACTACATAACAATCCCAGGGATCCCCACCAGGTCCTGTTATCTCAAGCAATTGCCCTGATTTCTCATCCCTAAAACTAACTTTGCAGCCAGCCGCTGCTGCTAATCTCTCTATCTCTCTTACTAACCCAGGGGCAGAGAAAGCTGCTCATACTCATTGTGATATAGCTAAAAGAAAAAAAGGAACAAATTCCAATAGCTCTTGCATTACCAAAATGTTTTTCTGCTTGCAGAAAGCCCTGAGTAGCATACCAACAAAGATATGACCTTCCTGCCCCAAAAATGACATACACAAAGGCAGTTCCTTTTGCAGGGTGGTGGGAACAGTAGGTTATGAGTGATGAAAGTCTCCAAGGGCACTTTGTTTGTAATGGTGCTATGTGCTTTCTCTGCTCTGGTGCAGACACACTACTTATCACTCTAATTGAATCAGTGACTTATTCTTATAGACAAACATACACATTTATTCCTGGAAGGCTGTGAAAGACACAGGGGTAAAGATGAGTAGGTCTGTACTGTCTAGAGTGTTATGTCAGTGTCATTTAATGTACGTGTTACTCTAACACCCATGCTATGGTAGCATGCTGTGAGACAAAGTGACATTCTGATGTATCTAGACATGTTGCCTCCTGCATGGAAGAACCTTTTTCTTCTTTATGGGGCAGAACTCCAGCAGGTGTAATGATATATTTGTCTTTGGGCTCAGAGTGAGCTATAGCAATTTCTAAAACCGGAATATCTGACCCAACCATTATTCTGGTCTTCCTTTATTTTTTGATGTTATGTACAGTTTTGTGTAATTGTCCTGCATGTCTTAATCATAGAAGTATAGAATCATAGAATCTTTGGGTTGGAAGGAACCTTTAAAGGTCATCTAGTCCAACCACCCTTCAGTGAGCAGGGACATCATCAACTAGATGAGGTTGTTCAGACCCTGTCTCACTTCGTTGTAATGACCAAAAGAAGTTTAGGATACCTGAAGCCCACCATGCAGAATGGCTCAGACCAGCAGGAAGAGTAGCTGGTATCCATCCTTGGTCAGCACACCCAGGCTGGGACAACAGATGGTCATTCAGCCCTTTCTCGGTTGAGAAAAAGCTTGCCACCTACTTTCCCCCTATATTATTGTAGGTCTTTTCAATGATGACTAGGTGCGTGGCACCAGAATGACATCTTCTTTCAGTGCTAGAAAGGAAAGGTGTTCAAACATACCTTGGCACGTAGCATTTCTCAGCAGCAAGCTGTTCGGTATGTCACTGGCTAGGTTTCTGTCAAGAAGCAGCTAACACTGTGCTGCTGCATTCAACACTCCTCTGCAGAACCCTAAGTGTCTGACCTGGATGATCTAGATCGTCACATAAGGGCAGATGCCACGTTATTAACTCTTGTACCATTTGGTGTAAGTGCCTAAAACAGGAGGTTAGACATAATATCTCTGCTCCTCCTGGCTAAAAACAAAGATGAACATTTCGACAATTTAGAAGTAACTTGGTGTTTCATTTTTCTAGATTTCATCTATTTTGCGGTCCTAAGTTTTGAACATTTGAGGCTGGCAGCACTTCGAATACTTAATGTCTGAAATATGAGCTATGCGTATTGAACAAAGTGGGTTATTTCAGATCCTTAATCAAATTGGTGTGTACTCTTATTCCCTGTAGGTAGCCTGCAGTCTTCTAAAATCCATAGACCTTCTGCTCAGTGAATTAATTTGATAGAATATTGACAGCAAGTGAAACACCAAAACCTGGTGAGGCAAATTCATACTAAAAATATGAAAAATAATAGAGTGTTTCTTTTTGCTTTTATTCATCCGTTGTTTATCGGGGATGACAGTATTTCTCCCAGTAAATGATAAGAAAGTTGATTTAATATTTGGTGGTGTGATCTGTGCTCATCTGTTTCTCTGCTGCTGGGGTCCAAATTCTAGAATGACTTTAGTCATCTTGCAGCATCCACTGATGAACACCGCAGAGGCAAACACTCAGATCAGGAGGAACTAGCTCCTCTCCAGAAGCAAAACAACTAGAAGTAATTGTGCAGAACAAGACACACTTTATGATAATCCCAGAAATAAAAAGAGAACTGAGTTTGTAGGAGAAAAAGAGATATATTGTGAAACAAATATATTCCATGTCATCTCCAGTACAGCTGTCTGTACTGTTGGGAGGAGAAGGGGGGAGTTCCCTGGACACTTTAACTATAGAATGCTATTGAAATAAGAAAATAAATAAAGCAACTGTGTAGGCTTGAGATACAGATACAATTAAAAAAAACCCCACCACCAAACACGCAAAAACCCGGAAACCCACATCCCAATAGAATTAATATGAGTATAAAAATGAGCTTCAAAAACCAACCTTTCTTGGAATCATTGTTGTGTGCATGTATGCACTTCTGGTTCACAAGTTAGTGACCAAGGAAACTCGATTATTCAGGTTGAGAAAGAAATTTCTAAGCAAAAACCTAACCATCAATTGTGTGCTACTTCTTATGCCAGATCTGTGGCATTTTTTTAAATATTCTATGTCATCTGGAAACACATATTTAGAAAGACAGATGTTTCAGACACAATCTGTATAGCTGTATAACCATGAGTCTGCAAGACGTTCAACCTTCTATACAGGATAAAGGATGATATGGAATGGAGGAGCGAAAGGATGACCATTTGAAAGAAATACAGAATAAAAGAGCAAAATTACAAACAAACTGAAAAAAATTTATTTTAGCATGAATGAAACATCTCACTGGACTAAGAAGAAAAATCTCCAATTTTAATTTATAAAAACTTCTCCATGCAAAGAATGATAACAGGAAGTTGCAATAGCAGCTTCTCCTATAATGCTTAGTTATTTTAAACCACTACTTTCTGGCAGTCACCCTAATCTGATTTTCCAATGCATTGTTTCCCTCCCTGTCTATTATTATTTACTACACACACATATAAAACTAGTGATTGTTATAGCAGTGATTTTATTAGTCCATTTCAGTTATGCTTTTTGTTTTGCAGAATTTAATTACTTTGATCTTCCTTTAAATAAGTAAAAATTGCATAATCCAATAGCTAATTATTAGAATATGTGAAAATTATGATTAACAATCCAAAAAATCCTTTTGTCTCATTTAGATATCTATTGTGTATCTACTAACTATTTTAAGGATAGGGGGAAAAAACCTTTTTGAGACAAAAAGGATAATGAAAATGAGAACTGCAGCTTTGACACCACAATTAGCTTGCTTTCTTCCCAAAAAAGATGATCAGAAGGGCGTGTGGGGAAAACATATTATCTAAGTAACAGTGACTAATGAAAAGAATAGTTAAATTGTGACAGCTTTTTCTAATTCAGAAAGGACCATTAGTAAAAAATGCTGCTGTTGCACTCCCAGCCCAGGACTTCAGTATTTTTCACTTGTATATAATCAGAATATGACTAATACTGCAAAAATTTTTTCATTAATAATTGTGTAGCAATTTTTCATTAGTTTCCATCAACTGCTTTCAGGCTGTACTTGTGTTACCATACCGTAAAATAGCAGATTTTAGAACAACATTGTAAAATCACAGAATCACAGAATCACTAGGTTGGAAAGGACCTTCAAGATCATCAAGTCCAACCATTAATCCAGCACCACCATGTCCCCTAAACCATGCCCTGAAGCGCCACATCCACACGTTTTTTGAGCACTTCCAGAGATGGCGACTCCACCACCTCCCTGGGCAGCCTGTTCCAATGCCTGACCACCCTCTCAGTGAAGAAATTTTTCCTAATATCCAATCTAAACCTCCCCTGGTGCAATAGTAGATGTGGGAAAACTTGGAATTCTAACAGGAATATTTCCTTTTTTTTTTTTTCCCAAAAGTTGCATTTATTTTTCTAACACCTATAATGCCGTCAAAGTAATAAATAGTAGATGAGCAACAAGATCCTTTGTAAGTCAAACAAACATGTAGGTTGTAATTTCAGTGTGGTTTGAGACCCGGAAACAAGGGGAGCCTTTGGGTTTGCCTATCCAAAGTGAGAAAATGGAAAAGCTATGTTTGCTCATCCCAAAGTAGTTCAACAATTAAAGCACAACAACACATATCACAGAGCCTCTCCAGCAGACTTTCTTCTGTGTAATTATGTGACGTGATTTCTATTGAGGGACAATGAAGTAAGCCAGTAACATATGGTAAAGCAGTCAAAATATTTTGGAATGCAAACTCTTATGATTGTGTTTATAACTTAACAGGCAAGAAAATATTATGGGCTTAATTTTCTACAAGAATCCTACTTATTCTGCCTGAAATTTGAAATTACTTAAAAATATTTAACCTTGTGAAAACCTGAATTATAACTTCTTTTCCAGTGTGAGAGAAATTTCGGCAATCCTTTCTGTGAGAAAAGGCACGTGTTTTCTTATACCAAAACCTGTACATGGGGCTAAAGACATTGCCCTGTGCCACAGTTTCATTTTAAAGCTTTTGTTTTTGTCGGGTATTTTCATATCGGTGGGAGCTGCTCTACTCCTGAACCTAAAGACCGCAGGGAAGGAACGAAAAGAGTTTCTCTCCGCACCATCCTGTCACTCTTTGGTAAGACCATGAATCACAGGTAAGGTGCAGAGGAGCCTGATATCCTTCTACAGTAAAGCAGGAAACATGTTCAGGCCTGGCTGTTGCTGTTAAACGCACCTCCCAAAATATACTTTTTTGGGGAAGATCTTTCTGGGGAGATCTTGCCGGGTCCTCTGTAGGTCTTGTTTGCCTGGGCACGCGCGCAGACTAACCAGATGTGAAAAGGTGCTTCTTTCTCTACTCACCCCTACTTACGGTTCTGATCCAGACAGCTGGCCCCAGGTCTCTCGAAGGGGAAGGAGGGCTGTTCCCACCTCCCCACCCAGGGCAGGTGCTTTTGGAAAACCTCGGTCAACTCTCTAGTGACCCTGGTACATTGCGTTCGTTGTGTCCTTTGAGAGACACTTTTGAAGCAAGGTGGAAGATTGACCTGAAGTCCACCCAGGAGCCTCAAAACTGCTTTGGGGACACAGTCACCCACCCAAAATTCACAAAGCATCAGCTTTCATTTTGTTTGCTAATGAGGCAGGCTGAGTGCCACCTGGGAAACATGGCTGCAGGGCTTTGCTGGAGTGATCTCTCATGCAATTGCCTACGAAGCAGCTACCAAGAGTTATTATTCAGTCCTCTCCAGCGAGACTGAAACTCTCTTGATTTTCAGGCTGATTGTGGTAAGATTGCAAATATTTGAGCAATACATACGGAGATAAAGAAACAAATAATTATGACAAATCTCCTAAGGAACAATCTGAAAAACAAGGGAATTGTACCTGGTTTATCAACCACGTGCTTTATTCCTTCTTACACTCTCTTCCCTCTGTCCCTTTTTACACTGAATCTTTTCAAATAAAAAACTCTGTCGATACTGCCATAGATACCATGCTGCAACAACATGACTCCAATTCAAGAGAGAAAAAAAACTCTGACTCAGATGTCAGAGAGGATGTGCTTAAAAAAAATTAAAAGTAATTAAATGATAATTAAATAAACTGATATTCCTACAGAATGTTACATAATTGGTTACACCTCATTCTCATCCTTCACTCTCATTCGTTCCCAAAGAAGATGGGGAACAGCAGGAGAATTTTTAAAATTAAAATTTCAAATTTTGCTATGCTTTGCACTTACCACTACGCCTCTCTTTTATAGAGCCTAGTCCATGAAAGGCTGTGCCTGCCTTGAGATGGTAGGCAGGTAGTCAGGGATGCTCTGTTTGCTTCTCCCTGTCATGCCTGTGGCCGTCCCTCTTCCCCTCCCAGTCAACTCAGATACAACGCCCCAGGATGGCAGCTTGGCAAAGTCACCTCGGAGTGGTGCGTTTCAGGCTGGAGAGCTATGAACTATCCTGTAGCAGATCACAAAGAGCAGTTGTATTTCAACTAGTTAACTACATGTCGTGCCTGCATCCCAGACTGGGAATTCAGGCAATCTGAATTCCCCCGGTTTTTTGTTTTTAATATTCCCCTAGTTGTTTTTTGGGGTTTTTTTTTAAGTTTCCTGTCAGATACTATGTAATTACATGACAGAGTGGTGCACATGACTGCCACTTACAAGGTCAATAATGAACTTTGCTGTGGAAGAACACATCGGGAGACCCAGAGAATGAAATAGCAAAACCACAAGCAGCAGGTTGTAATTTGCATTTTTTAACTATGTACATCCACTGGTAAGAGAAACTTTTCTTTTGCAAGGGGGGAATGTTTTAAACTTACTATGATGGTCTGGGACTACTAAAGTGAACCCTTTAAAGTGAACCGGAAGAAGACTTTGAAGATATAGTTCATTAATGACTCCCAATACCCATACCTTCTAACTAGGTTGTACCTGCCAGTGTACCCTCTAAGTTACTGCTCTCAATGAGAAATAGGTGCATCATTAGCCAGGCTGTAATCCTGACAACACAAACCCTTCAGGTCCCTGGAAAGTGTTGGTGTTAACTGCTGCTCTCCTAGCAGGGCACCTTGTGTAACTAGTGAGTTTTTCATCAGAGACTACTGCAGACATCTTAAACTACCAATTTGAGTCTCCTATGTCAGATTTTATAGAGTTAGCACTTTTGTGCATAGTGGTAACCTTTGCATTAAGAGGATTTATACACAGCCATTATATGGTTGATTTTCTGGTCAGATTTAATTAACCTATGCTTGTCTCATCCACTTCTAAAAGAATATAGTCAATGCCTGCGGTGTTAGTACATTGCACACGCTACTAGCACACTCCATTCTTTCCAACTTAGAAAAAAAAAGAATTATATAAGTACACTTCGAAGTAAACCCCTAAAAGCAAAATATGACATCTGGCCCTATAAAGCTTTGTCCATGGTACAGTTATTCTTAAAATTTATTAGCAGTACTTTTGTTGGCTTAGCAATATCATGGTCAAGGAAATACTAATATAGACAAAGGTACCATCAGTTTAAAGAAAGAATTTCAAATAAGCAATGTTCTAAAGCAAACCAAGAGCACACCAGTGCACACAAATACTGGGGCACCGAACGGAGACAGCTGCAATGACTTCCAACCCTCTATGTACACTCCCAGTTTCTGTCCTTACAGCAAGGAGAGCCAAACAACACAGAGGATGATTCTGGCATCATTACAGCACGTTTGTCACCATGTCCAAACCAGTCCAGCCTTCATCTGCAGCCACCTTCATATGCCAGCCTGCAGACAGCAGTGGTACAGAACCTGCATCTCATGTCGTACAGCCTCCAGGACGTCAGGCTGGACAGCTTGAAATTGTCAGATCTCCAGCTGTTCTGGTTCAGTCCAGCTGTTCCTAGGAGATGACACCCTGTACCCAGGCTGAATTAAAAAAAAAAGTGCGGTCCCGTGAAGTTAGAGTATTCGGGTGCTGGGCACTGAGAAGAGAGACAGTAATAAAGAAAGATCAACTGCTTCACAGCCATCCTCGAGACAGAGACATTAATGAAAAAAATCAAGCGTGCCTGCCATGCCTGCTCAAATGAGAGAGAGAGGTATACACGCACAGTACCCTCTAATGAAGAAAAATCATGTAATGATTGCAGGTTCCTGAAGTAAAGACACAAATTGTAGGAGGAATCTAAGTATCAGTCATGCATCAGACAACTGCATGATTGAGCCAGAGGGAAAAAAAAATGATGAAGAAAGGTAAGTGCACAAACACAAAAGATTAAATCATGTATTGAGTTTTACCTGAGAGAGAGAGAAAGAGGCAGCAGTGCTCCATCCACACAAGCGTTCAGTCATGCAAAACCAACTTGAGCTTGTTTCCAGCACACACAAGGTCTACAGCGCAAACTTATTCAAGTACCTACTGGAGGGCAGGGGAAAAAAAAAATAACAGTTGGAAAAATTCCTTGGGTGCACTGAGAACCTAGAGTAATACTACAGCAAACAAACCAACCAACCATTTCCCCCTCCCAACGCCCCAGCTCAGCATGCTGTCAGGTATCAAATTAACCAGGGCTAAAAAATAACAATAGATCAGCTACGGATCCAGGTTCTGCCCGGAACGGAACTCCCTGGCTCATAGTGCCTCATCCCAGAGCTTCAGAGAGAGCAGAAAACTCATTTTCAGCGCGCTGCAGAGCAAACCTCCACCAGAGAGGTGAGATCTGGCTCTCTCTCGCGGACAAAGCCAAAATACGCCAAACAAAGCGGGTGACGGCTCGTACCACTCATGGGTCATTAGCCCACAGTAACGATACAACCGATGCCATAAAAAGCCAGGATATAAAAGACAGATCAGAGCAGAAGTGGAGGAGGAGAGCTGAATGCAAAAGAGCTAGAAACGTAGGGTAGAAAAATAAGTAAATTCGTATCATAAAGTACCCTCCAGTCCTTCCACAGCAGCCTCATTTCAAGTAGTATTTCTTTCTCTCTGTCCTTCTCACATAGACACACACCGGGTAGGAACAGAAGCCCATGAAAAAGACAGAATTTTTATTTCTACCCCTCTATCATACAGTTCTGTTCCCTAGGGGACAAAAACAATCTCCGTGAGGGGTTTTCCCATGCGTGAGATGTGTTTGCAAAGAAATGGTATCACAAGAGTAGCTGTTTGAGAGACTGTGTCCCCTTGAGAGGATCATCCTATGCTACTGCATTTTTATGTCTTAGCAGTCCCCAACCGTAAAATACAGAAAATTACATATACATACTTCCTGTACTTTTTTCTAATATTGTTCATACTGCTCAAGG
This sequence comes from Phaethon lepturus, assembly GCF_000687285.1. Taxonomy (NCBI): domain Eukaryota; kingdom Metazoa; phylum Chordata; class Aves; order Phaethontiformes; family Phaethontidae; genus Phaethon; species Phaethon lepturus. The sequence continues at coordinate 24,690 of NW_010515385.1, read as the reverse complement.
TATATTTACCTACTCCACAGATCTTGGCAAAATGTGCTGAAATATACAGATTAGGCATCTTTTCCTGCTGTTATGACCATTAACCAAATGTGTTAGGCAGGCTACCTGAAGTAATTTTCTTCTACTACTGCATTATTAAAAAAAAAAAAAAAAAAGGTGTTACATTGCGTGATAAAATTAGTTTAGGAGCATAACTTCATCCAGATACGAAGTTTTCAAAGCTCTGAAGAGCCTAGGTGCCTGTATTTTTAGTGCTACAAGTAACTTTTCCCTCTCTATGGTTCATGAGCAGCCAGTGTTGCCTTCGGAGACCTTCTGAGGAGCGACTGCCCGTGAGCAGTAGAACAGTAAGATGCATTGCTCTCCCCGGGCTCCAGTCGGGAAGTAAATTGCTCACATAAGAATTGTTTTAGAGCTAACTACCTAAAATTAACTTTTTGGTGATACTTTTCTACTGTCCCACAGGCAGAAGGATATACATTTATGCAGAACTACAACGAATGGAGTGCATTTACATCAACAAAGTGGGTTTTGTGAAGTATATTTCAGTGTTCATGTGCAAAAGTATTACTAGATATATTACAAGTTTTCCAGATACTAATGGTGATGATCTTTAAACAGCTTAGCACCAAAAGGTAGGAGTTTTTTTGAGGAATATTTCTGACAGATGTTAATGGCTTTTGCATTGACAAAGTGATTTTTAAATAACTGTTAATAGAAGGAAATTTTAAGGGGTTTTTTGAGATATTTTAATAAGGCAATTATAGTTTTATAGTAGATTAATCTTAGCTCTTTGAAAGCTATTTAGGTGTTAATTTAATATGCTGTTTTGCCTATTTTGGGAAAAGATGAACATGTTTTAAGTGTTATTTTACAATATTTTAGGCACAAATCTAAATAAAATAATATTTAACTGTATTCAACGAAATCCAAACTTTGAGCTGTTAACTGCTCATAAAATGTTAAAAAAGAAAAAGTTAGGTAAACCTTTCTGAACAGAGAAAGACAGTACTGCAAAAATTCACACAGGAGAAAGTGACTGCTGGAAATTGTCAGACGGAAACCTGTTTTGACATGACACCTGATGGAATAGTTTCTAATTAGAAGAAGTCCAAATGAATGTCAGAGTCAACTAATTATTTCATCAGCCAATTAGGGGAACCAGCGATTTCACAGAGAGATTACAAAATCAATGAAGGGGGAACTAAAACATTTTGATTTAAAGTGTTTCTAATGTTAATTGAAGGCCACATCTGTCACTGGCTGTGTATCGTTAAGCAGCTTTTCTTGGTTCCCTTCACTCACTACAGCAGCGGAGTACGGCCACAGTCGGGCTTCTCTGAATGAACAGGTACCAGGACTCTCTGCTGGCTGTGTTCCTGTCCTCCTGGGCTGGGTCATTCCTCTCTCGTTAACTACACGTGCTAAACTCCAGGATTTTTCTTGCCAAATGTTCATCTAGCACAGCTAAAGAGAAAAAGAGGGATTTTTTTCTGAGTTGAAAATTGAGAAAAAGAAAAATCAGAAGGACCCTTTTTGCCTTGAATGCCCACAGCAGTGATCACAGGAAGTATCTGAACCCATAGAAAGCAGTTAGAGGCCATCACTTATTTTGGACCAAAACTTTGCCTATTTCGTACCACTGCTCAGTGAAAGTCTCAGTAAAGTTTTATTTGCCCAAGGATACTTCTCTAACCCATAGAAAGCAGTTAGAGGCCATCACTTATTTTGGACCAAAACTTTGCCTATTTCGTACCACTGCTACAAGTCTCAGTAAAGTGTTATTTGCCCAAGGGTACTTCTCTATGCATGGGCAAACCCTCTGATGCATAGTACCATGATCCTCGGATACAAATCCCCCGTTTGGCTCATCTCCCTGCTCTACCAGCTTCTGACTGCTTCAATACTTTTACTCCTTATTACAATAAATCAAGTTACTGAAGCAGGAAATCAGATGGCAACCAAAAAATTGATATTAGCTTTAGACCCGACCAACCTAAAATGTGCATCCCAGACATCACAGACAAGCATCTATCTATCTATCTGGTCTATCACTGCATTTAGCTAAGCTGAGACAAAGGACCTGTCTCAAAACCACCCTGCTCCTGTGTAAGTAACAGCATGCAGTTAGGTGATCCCCACGGATTAGGTAACTGGTATATACAGAAGCTTCACAAGCATGCTGAGATTTGAGCTGATGTCCAAGCTGTTCCATCAGAGGTGGGTCCATCCATCACCTTCCTTTCCAATGCTCCAACAGCAGCTCCCAGCTACAGGCAGATTCTTTGCATGTCAACTTACAGCTGGGGCATGTGCAGTAGGGTTGTTGATGGTGGCACAGCCACCATCTACATCTGCTTTGATACACAGGAATGGTCAAGATCCAGTGAGAGTGGTAATGCCTGGAAATATAACAGCATGCTGTGAATGGCAGTGCTGAGCACCTGTCCCACGTGCCCCTTTTGCTAGCTCTGAGGCCTGTGACCCAAATCCACTCTGCGGTTCAGAAGAGCATGTAAAATTACTTGTAAATTACATGGATGGTCAGTTTAAAAAACGTCTCTAATTTCTTTTGAATAAGTCCAAAAGTTTGGCTACTGATCTAGAATTTTACCGGATTTCTCTAAGTGTAGGCATTCCTTCTGCATTGGCAAATTCAACTTCTTCATTTCCAGTCTATACGCTGGTATTTTACAAAGCTTCGTTCTCACGTAGAATATGAGCCTTATTCTCATACAGTTTTGATAATATGAATTCAAAATAAACTCACTGATGCAAAGTTTGAGGTAGGTATAAAGACCAGAACACCGAGAAATGGAAATATCATTGGAAAAATCCATTACTGAAAAATAAAAACCAGTTGTGAAATTCTAACATGCAGTTTCAGTTAAAATAAATTTTTATTTAATCTAATCTTATTTTCCATTAATAAAAGTGTTTTCATTAACAACAGCCTAGTATTGGGGATGGAGTCTAGATAGCAAAGATATGTTGGAAAAACAAGTTACAACCACAGACAGCACTACAAGCCTGTGACTGGTAGAAAGTGTATATGAAAGAATGAGCATTGCCACATCATTGTAGTCTTAGTGGGCATTTGCACTCACCTCCTTTTCTGTGTGCCAGGACTTCAGACAGATGACGGTGCAAAACCCAAGCAGTTATTATGATGCATCATTTGTACCGAGGGACAATCCAGAGACCTGATGGGATCCTCTGTGTTACTCTGGTTCTCCCATGACAAACAAGGGCTTTAAGTGGGGTTTGCCTTGGGTGACTTCAAACTTGTAATATTTAGGTGATGTTGACAGGCTGTCTTCATAGGCAGGAGAGAGGAAAAAAGCATCTCCAGGCATTGACCTGTGTATCTTTTGTGTGTGGAAAGGATAAATGAACTCCTGAAGTTGTTTCTCTCTCTTCATTGACTAGGAGAGTGCCTAGACCCCTAAGTTACAGTAAATTAATCTCTACATCATACAGGTGGGTAACTGATTCTCATTTATGTTACATGTTGACTCCACCTGAGCCAGTGGCAAAAATCCACTGAACCTGTGTGATAAAAGGGATAACCTTTTAGATTAGAGGAACAAACATTTAATAAGAGAAAAGACAATTTTGCCCATTTGAAAAATGTGTGTTGCCATCTCCCTGTTACAAAACTCTCTAGCCACTCAAGAAAACAGAAGGATATAATGTTTAAGAGAAAGACCTTCACCTTCAGTTTATGGACAAATGGCAGATACAGACACTTTTTCAGATGGATGCCAGTGGTGGAGCCTGACTGATGCACTCCTCATGGCTGCCCCACAGGTTACTGCAGGCTCAGAGAGCAGACCCTCATTAAAAGTACAGAGGGATTTTTGAAGTGGATTATCAAGCCTGCCCTTTCAAAATTGTTCAGCTTATTTTGTAAAATGGCTATAAAGCTCATGTAATTGACTCACATTTTAAGTCTGGTGCCATTATTTTTCCTACTAGTGCAGTAGTTAATAAAACTTTTATCATTGCAATTGGCAAGGTGTTAGTGTTTTATTTTTATTAAAGAGAAGATAAAATTGTGAATGGTTTTAAGAGAATCCTTTTATTAGTAAGACTTCCTACATGTCAAATAATAAAATGCCTAGGTAACCTGTAACAGTTTTATTGACTTATACTTGGATGCATCATCACATAGACTGGTGGTTTTCAATCTACATTCTTGGGACCCCTGGGAGCTCCATGAGCTTCTTTTACACGACCCATATGATCTCTGGACAGCATTCCATAAGTCTAATGGAAGTATATCAGCAGCTGTAAATCAAACCCCACTGCATTAGGTGGTGTTGCAAAAGCAGTAGCTTAAAGCCTCAAATAATTGTAATGACCTTCCAGACATGGGCTTAATGGTCATAACATCAGACACTGAGTATAAGCCACAGTTTGCTGTGCTGTGGAAAATATTAGTACACAAGTCACATTGCATTTTCCCCACAAAATCACCAATATTGACACTGATTAATAAAACTTAAGTGGGTCCACAAATAGATGCCTTCTATTTCAGGGCTGGGCTGGTGTAGTCTTCTGCTACCTACCTGTGCAAGATGTAAAAAAATAAATTTTAAAAATATGGGTGAATTCAAGGAAGAGCAGACCAGGGAATTATCACCAGAGCATTGAGCACTAACAAATCAACCTTCTTCAAATAGAGTCTGAAACTTTTTTTCTAATTCTTAAGCATCCTTATCATTAAATTATTTTTCCCATCTTCATTTCTGAACAGGAGCCAAGGACCAGCTCTTAGCTATGCTGTTTCTTTGTAGACACTGAAGAACCTTTTGATATGCAGTTTCCACTTGGTGATAGTCATCATTTGATACTTCAGCTTTACTGATAAGCTAAGCAAATTCAAGTGTCCAGCCCTTTCCCTTTTCTGCATTAGTCCCCTGAGAGTGCAAAGTCAGCACAAGCAACCAGACCAACTGTTCTGGGCACCTTCTGTCCCTTGGCTGCCTTCTTTTTTCCCTCTACATGGTATTTGAGCAGCTGGGTAGTGAATCAGTCTGGAAACAGCCTGGTCCAAAAGAAAGAGAAAAATCAATGGAGGAAACAATGCAGAGACCCACAGGTCTGGAAGGGTAGGCTTGCCCTTTTCAAACAGCGCTCTGGCTTATGCCAACTTCATCTGCTTGTGCAACTCTGAGATAAGGCACTCTGTTCAGCTCATCATTCATTTTTTCTTCATATTTCCCATGGCAGATTTTTCAAAATCCCTCTTCAAGTATGGGCTCATGAAGTGAAGGTAGTGTAAAAGTATCAGTCCTGTTAATGACACTTGCCAAATTAAAAACACCTGCCTCCTGCTATTCATTATGCTCCCCTTTACATGGCCAAGGTTCTCATTCGCGTTTTCCACAGCAGTGGACAAGGACTCAGGTTGAATTGTTTCCCCATTATAATGCCTAAATCATTTCAAGGTTAACAGTCTTCCAAGATATGGTCCCCTCTACCACTGGCATCCTATATATTTCTTAGAAAACAGGAGCATTTCTCCTACAGGGAGAAACGCATGCTTACATTTCCCGTATAGCTTGGGCACATGTATAAAAATTAGTCCCATTTTCCCACATGTTGTTTAATACATTTTAGACAGGGAGTTATTTCTTGCCTGGTTATACATTTTTTGAAATATTTTGTCTTCTTTTAATCATTTTCATGTTACAATGAAGGCAGAAATGGAAAATTACGTGTCAAAGAAAGTTATATTTCTTTTGTGGAGAAATCATTGCATCATACATGAATAGCAAAAATATTTGTTTCCTCTCACATTTTCTTGTTTTCTCCCCTTCTCCTGTTTGAAAATTGTTGCTTATGTGCTTGAATGATGAATTTTCCCTACTCTGTGCAGAAAGCAGTCTGTAGGTAATATATTCACAGGAAATATTCATACCATCCTTGAAATAGTACATACTGCATTGTTGGAAATACAGAGAAGAACTTTAGTAGATTTGGAAAGAAATTGCTAAGAAGGCTTCCAGACCAGCACAGCACCATCACAACTGCCAGGATGTAGATAAAAGAGAGTGTCCCATATCTCTTCAGTTTGATCAGGCGTTTCAAAATGCTGATGAAGAAACCAAGTGACTGCTTTGTGCTCCACTTCCACAGTGAGTGAAAGGAAACAAAACCAGCAGTTTCATATTGCATAACCAATGATGACTGTGCCTCTCGTGATTAATGTTAGAATGCCTTTAAATCAAGGGGATTATCTTCCTCTAGAGTTTATGGCTTGGCTTTTTGTTGGTTTTGGGTTTGGGTTTTTTTTTCCCACCCCACTCCATTACAACTGCAACCTCTTAATTGTCTGGCTTACTAATTATTAATCAGGTCTATAGGACTCCTTCTAACTAAACATTCTCTGATTATCAGCCTTTTTGGTGGTCTTAATTTATATACATGATAGCTTTTTAAAAGGCCTAAAGATTATGTAAAATAATCTGGTACAAGTCACTAAAATTAACATTTGTGTGGGGGGTTGCAGTGATTTTGTTAGTCTTATAGTAAAGCACAGGGAGGCAATCAAATGTTGTGCATAATTTATGTGAAAAACTAATGTCTCCTGGGGCTACCTGCAGCTGTATTTTGACAGAAACTGTAAACAAAGTCTGGGCAGGAAAAGTCCAATCAAAGGACCAGGGTTGTCCAAGCAAAAGAAAAATGCTTCCACGGAACTGGTAAGAACTGACCCATTTCTCCTATTCAGATCCTAGTGTACACATGTCCAGCCAACAGAAATGACTTTTCTTGGAACTAACCTCAGAACCGTCTTCTCATTCTCTCCAACTAAGCAAACTCCTCTGTTCCAAGCTGAGACATGTTAGGCAGGAGAGGTACATAGGAGTATAAACTGTTTCTCCCTGATAAGAAAACTATTTCACTCTTCAGGACTGCGAAGAAATTTTACCAGTACTGGATTTAAGACAATAAACAGATGAGAAGCACTGTTCTAAATATGTGATGATTTGGTACTGTTTCTTATTAAGGTAATGAGACAGGATTTGTAGAAAGAAAATATCTTTTTATTAGGCCAAATGATAATAAGCAGGAAAAAGACAGATAAGAATGAGGTCTTTCTGATCTAAAGAGTAATCTCGTTTAATCTCTACAAACCTTACCTTTTTTCCCTTTTCTTTTTCCAAAAACTCCAACATCCCATCCACATATCATGGAAGCAATTTCCACAGAGACTCAAAAGCAACGGTGAAATCTCTAACGGATCTACTGAAGTGTCTCATATTTACACAGTGTCAAAGCTCAGCTTCTCAGGGATTCACATATTGTGGCTCCTTGGTTTAAGAGTAGAGGGGCAGATGGGTGTCCTCTTGTGGTGGAAAGACTTCCAAAGGCTTTGCAGCATTCTGTAAAAATACCTTCACATTGCTCTTTCTCACACCATGACAGGAGACACAGCAAAAAAATTGGGTTTTTTTCTCATGAATCATAACTGTAGCCTAATTTGAAATAAAGAAATAATTGTGATAAAAGAGAGTTGTATACTAAATGGAGCAAATAATGACTAGTCCTAAGAATTGAAATTTATCTATGCAGAGTGGGGCATGCCCTCTTCATTAACCATCACCACATGAAAGCCGATTCCCATAATGCTCTAAGTATAGCCACGTAGTTTCAAAACATCATGAAAAATAAGCCTGCTTCTAGGTGAAGCAACTGCGTCGGTCTCCCAGACCGCGTATACATCCATATCTTGCGCGTCGCCTGCTGCCATGCTCGGCAGTTTGCAGCCTGGGATAGACGCTACCATGTTCTCACACAATTCTGCTCATCTGGGAGATGAGACAAGACATGCAATTAACTTCCAAGAGAAGGAGTTTAGACTAAAGATTAATTACGGGGAGTACTAAGTTCCACTGTTCTAATTGCCACTATAAGGAATGCTTTGAAAATCAGGCTGCTAGATCACAATGTCTTTTCAATGGAAGTTTAGTATTTTAGTATCTTTGGCTTGGATTAGGCGGGTAATCCTGCAAACGTTTTACATACATATTAGATTTTATACACTGTGCATAATCCCAAACGACTGTAAGATATAGCATGCATCTCAGGCTATAGATTTCTTTTTAAGACAATCGTTGTATTGGAATACCAGATCAGGTGTCATTACAGCACTTCCTGAATAACACGTTTCTCATTTTCATATACATAGCTATAGTTATATATTTAGGATTGTTAAAGTAATTCTTGACACAACACAACTCCGATCATATAAAAATAAATGTTATGGGCTTTTCCATAGCCACAGTGAGCTACTGAGTGATAAACAGCAGATCTGCAGAAAAAAAGGTTATGGTTGCATAGACGGAAATGAAAACCTGAGTGCCAGTTAGGAAGCTCTGAAATGGAATATGAAAGACAGTCATCTAAAAGCTATCCAAAATTTGCCAACTAGCCTGTAATCACAATTATATGATAAGAAAAGAGAATTTGCATACTGTAAAAGAGGGAATGAGAATGAACAGACGTTAACTGCAAAATAACAAAGCAGCAGCCAGAACAAGTAATTATTCAGCCTTCATAAAGATGACTCCTATAGAACTAATGACTACCTCTCTACTAAAAATAAATACAGAATTTCTACTTTGTCTCGATGACTGTTGATGCCACCTTCTGTTTTCAGTACAGGAGGATCAAAATCCATGGAAGGTGTCCTGTTAGCACAGCTTATATGTTATGAAACAACCTGTTACCTGTTGCCATAGGGCAAATGAGAACGGAAAGCGATAGCTTAAAAGCCAGTGAAAGGGGAAGCTCGGCGGGGGAATGTGTTGCACTGAACATTACAATACACAAAGCACACCGTGAGGGCATGGGACCTTTTTAGCAGCACTTGTGAAGCTAAGTGTTCTTTTCAGATGATTTATTTTATATGATAAGGGATGTTCTAATAACGTGTGCACTTAAACAAGGTTGGAAGCATGGCTGCTTCTGTGCATGGAGCTGAATAATGTCACTGACAGAGACAGATGTGGATAAAAATCTGGCAAAAGTCATCCTTAAGAAACTGGGACACACAGGAGGTTTTGTGATAGGGAGATTAATTTCAGAGAAAAAGAAAAGGTATATATGTTACAATGCAAATAACACATGAATCATATTTCCATCCATGCACAGATATCACTCCACAAGCTTGAGTAGGGTTAATAATATGTATGAAAGCTTTTCAGTCAGTTAGTGCCATTACAGGGAGTAAAGTGCTAGCTGCTGCTAAGGGAGTGACGTTGCAACAGAAGATTTGAGTTTCTCGGTTACCCAGGTAAAGCCAAAAATTCAGAGACTGAATTCAGAAGCAGATCCCTGTGTCCCATGTGTACACGTTGCTGTAATTTTAAATATCTGTTTACGTACGACTTCCTTAATATTCTGTTCAATAGTGTAACAATTATGTATGTACTTGCTAATGACATATGATTTCTTGAGAGTGTGTGACTGCCATTTCTGCATGCTTACTGTTGTTTCGTTGTTATTGTAGTGACATAAATATTTTTTGGTTGCTATCAAAACTTTTGCTATTGCAAATTCTCCCTTCGCCAAGGTATATTCTTCAGCTATTTGGAGCTACGGGCATTTGTCCTCCTTGAAAGTGTCGAAGACTGTTGGACCCCATATACATAAATTCAAATCTTTAAAAAAATGAAAAGCATCACAGAAAAGTTTTCTTAAAAGAGCCTAAGACAGAGAAAATTGCCACAGACCTTGCGTCTCTCTGCTCCGCTGCAGAGCTTTTCTCTAGAACCTCATCTAGCATAACGCAGCTCGAGGTTGTGCCTCGCTGAAGACTGACTGTACCTGCTGCCGCTGCGGGTGCCGCAGCCCTCCCGACGGGCTCCACAGCTCCCTTCGGCAGTAACGTCCGGGCACTTGGTGCTCGGGTACGAAGGACTGTAGATGGGAACTGACGAAAGGGATGAATTCTAAGACATTCAGCAGTGAACAGAGAATTGGCAGGTTAAGGCAGGGATGCAACTGGACCTTCGCTTTCGTTTCAGATTTTTGTGCGAGATGAAAATGAAAGTGACAGTTTTCTGAAAATGGACCTCTCCTAAGTTGTTTTGAATGTGACCTCAAAGGAAATCTCCTGTGGTTGTTTCTTCACCTTCGTGATACATGAAAAAAATAGATCTGAAGAACAGTAATATTTCCAGGAAAAGAATAAAAATCATGATAAGGGAATCCAACTGTAGACGTTCCTTGCCAACACAAGATGAAGCCTGGATCTGACTGCAGAATACACATAAGGAATAAGACATTCTGGGAAGTCCACACCCTAGCAATGTTCTTGATGACTAGACTTTTTTTCTCATCCATGTCAGTCAAAAGCACACTGGGAAGTTTGAATGGCGTATAAGGATTCATTTTGGTTAGAGCTGGGCTGGAGTTTTCCAAAATCTAAAGATTAAATATTGAAATAGCATCTTGGCTTGTCTTCAATTTTGCAGGATGTTGAGATGGATAAACCGCATGACAAAGTGAGAAATGAGTTCAAGACAGACGTGATTCTTGCCAGCAGGATTGCAAAGGCTGCTTATAGTAGGATTGCGAACCAGAAAGAAGTTAGAAATAACATAATGAGTTGCTTTTCAGACCTAGGAACCAGTGTAAGTCTGATAGGACTGCTGTCAGAATTGTTATGCTTGGGGAATTTAATGGCAGTTTTGTGCCTGTGAATGATTACTGTACAAAAAATAATTTGGACTGCTGTTCACTCTCGCTTGGCTCTGATGTGATAAACCATGGGCACAACATGAACAGGGATTAGATCTCAAGTAAAAATAGAATGAAGACAAAAAGTTGTCACCTTGGGATGAGGCAGTTTCCAATAACCAAGAGCTGGCCAAATGAGACATCCTTTGCTGCTACAACCGTCCCTTGGCTCTCTGCAAACATCTGACAAGGAATAAATAGACACCTCTGGGTGGCCTCACGAGAAAACAAGGGTTGGAGTCAGTAAGAGTAAGAAGCAACGGCTAAAATGTGCAAGTTTCTCAACAAGAACCGTTTCTTTTGAGCTGAGCTTGAGTCCCTGAGGTAGCCAGGAGCTTAGGGGAGCCTGTGGCAGTCATGCTAAACCACATTTCTTTTCCTCTATTCTAGCCTGATTCCCTGGGTTGGTAGAGCATGTCCCACTGAGGGGTAGGAGTAGCAAAACTCGCAATTGAATTCTGTATTTGGTGGGTTGCCAAGATAGAGAGCATTGTGCTACTCATAGGGAGCAATGCTTCCTGAGAGAGACACATATTTAAATATTCTTGTTTTCCTCTATCTCTGTCCCCTTAAGGTACTTGAGAACATCATCTTCCTACAGAATTAGTACTGGTAACCTCACCTTAATTCCTATCATGCTTTTATGTGTCTTATTGATATTTTTAAAGTTTCGATTTCTGTTTCAAAGGTAACTTAATCCTTCACATATTTAGGTGCTAAAAATAATTAATGACTGTGGATAAAATTTCATTCAGTCACAAGCAGTCAATTTTTTCATTTTCACTAAGATTTAAAGTGACAGGTGATTAAAGAGTGACAAAAATAATATACCACGGAATCTCTGCAAATAAATAGAAATTCATGATCTTAAGTTCTAAAACAGTCTGGTTTTCGGTTTAAAGCAGGTGGTAAGGACACATATGGAGTCCAGTGAGTCCCGTAATATGTCAACTATCTTCATGTTGATAAAGGATGCCTCTTACAGAAATAGCCTTTTAACACAAATAAATATCTTACCTAAAAGCTCAGAGATGAAGTTTCCCAGCGAACCTCTTCAGCCTTAGATCCTTGATCCACAACAGTACTACTGTCGTGAACAAAAGCTAATGCCCAAAGGATGCTCTCTTCAAGTTGCAGGAAGAGGTAAAGAAAAGGCAAGCGGGGAGGGCTGTACATTTTTGACAAGAAAGTCGAGTGGCTGTTGCTCTGCCACCAGCAGTGATGACACGCCAGCAGGCTGACATCATTCCTCACACTCACGCAGTGGTCACGCCAGCTGCAGAGAGCAGAATTCAGCTTCTTTCTGCCAGCCTGCCGCTATGGCAGATTACTGTAACAGCTGGGAGCCTCAGACCAGAGTTTCTCGGTAACTTGTTTACAAAATGGAGAAAAACCTCAGCTGTGTAGTTAGCTCATCCCTGTGCCTGCCTTGTCTGCTTTTTCTGAAGCCAACACCTCAGAGCAATCTCTAAGGAACATAGAGAGGAGGTGACCTGGTCTCTCTCTTGCTCTTTTCCTTTTTGTCTGCCTTCCTGGCCACTGTTATCTTGTCACATTATTTCCAATTTCCAGGGCTTGAGTTCTTCCATACTGCTCCACTTCTTACCATTCTGCAGATAAATTAGGCTGTATTTCCCCTTCCCATTAAGCCATTGGATATATTTAAGGCAGATAGACAATCTGGCTCAACATGATTTTGTTCAGGGCAAGAAATAATACCACACTATCCTCAAAATATTTGTTTTTATAAATTTTATCTTTAGTGAAAACAAAATTTCCCATAAGGCCTGATTATGTAATTTCCATGGTTTGGATAAATTTGTGACCCGATGAAAAGATACAGAGGCTATTTCTGTCTTCCTTCTTACCATCAACTGTGGCTGTGACCTAACTTGTGTTCTGGGGATTTGTTGGTTTGGGGTTTTTTTGTTTGCTTGCTCTTTTACTGTGAGTAATCATGCCCATCAATTCACCAGTGTAGTCAAGACTAAATAGCACTGGAGAGCATAGTCACTGGCTAGTGTCGATAGCTTCTTTAGAAAAGAAACCTACTGTTAAGTAAGATAGACTCACACAATTGAGAGGTGCCCCAATTCTGTTGTTACAGCGCTTTTTTAGAGTAGAGATACATTGACTGTCTTGTATTTCACTGTCTTGAATTATCTACAGGAGTATTTACCACCTTGCTCCTGCCCACGAAGAGCTGGGATGTGGTGGGCAGTGCCACGCCTGGTCTTTCTTGGGAATCGGCATTTTAGCTGTGAAATTCCTGGAGCTGCAAGCCACAGGGGTTGCTGTTGAGGACAATCTGATAAGCCCAAGACATGAACTGGGGTTCAATAAGTAGTAATGGCATGAACAAAAAAGCACAATAAAAGTCTCCATAACCTTAGAAGAATATTCAGCTTGCAAAATCTAAAAGCAGGAAAATTTAGAAGTTAAGCTAGACTATGCAGAACTTTTCATCCCTTGTGCATTCTCACTGTGATGTAGCTTTAATTAAATTATCATATTTTATTGTTTCCTGTCTCATTCAATGAACAAGGAGTTACTCAGTCTGTGTGTAACATTGCTATTCATTGTATAGCCTCTGGTCTTATTCTCCACACATCATCTAAGTCTAGACTGACTAGAAAAATGATTAAATTCTGTATGGATGCTTCTTGCAGTTTAAACAGGCTGTTTAAAATGTGTTACAATCATCAATAAATATTGTAGTTGTGAGAGTAGGCAACATATCCATTTTACAGGTAAGTAAAGGAGCCATAAAGAAATTAACACTTGAATGACTCAGTGTGCCCATTGATTTTTAGTGCCCAACTACACCTTCCTTTACCAACATATGTAATATTAATCCATCCAAATCACAGCTTCAAATTATTTTTTCTACTTGTATTAGAAACTTTAATTCTAGTTCTTCATAGCTTGCAAACATTGCTTTTTGGAGTGTTAAAATTCCTTTGGCAATATATTTCTTGTGCATAGTTTTCCAGATAGAAGAACTGTGAGAAAAAAATCAAAACTGTTATCACATGGCGTCATACTGACATCCGCGTATGTCATCAGCAAGGTTGGACTCGGATCTGCTTCACAGACCCATGCCTCTTGAGCTAACAGAGTACCTTATAAGAACAGCAAGTTATCCCTCTCTGCACGCACCTACGTTAGAGGGAGCTGCAAATCTCACCCCAGGGGCTTTCCACGTGTATTTGGCACTGGTAGCAGGGTGGTGCTCTCGTGAAAGTATCTGAAGTGCTTCATAAATATGAATGAGTTTGTCTTGTGAAACTGGGCAGCATGAATCACCCTATTCCATAGCCAAGGAGCTGAATGCAGAGAGATGGCTTTTAAACTCCCCAAATTATTGAAAGTGCCCTTTAAGTTTGCAAGCCCAGTCTTAACTTTTCCAGAGCACTTAACTTCCGCTCCCCGCCCCTTCTTTCCAGGTATGAAATACACTCCCACTGAAGTCAGTTGTGTTTGTGAGATGTCAGCACTTCCACTTAATCTGGTCGCAGAGATCTCCCTTAGGGTACATGAAAAATGGAGGGGTACATCACCAGAAACCACTTATGCCATAGGTATCACATATAAACTCCATGGCCAAGGATGGGAAAGAAACCAATTCTCTGGTGTGACATTTGTCTACTTTGGTCATGAGGCTGTATCTTCTTTTCTACAAACTTTTGCCCCAGCCATAGATACTTGTTCCACCTGCTACACCAGCCAGTGACAATAGGAATCTAGCTTGGATGCTCTGAGAATAATTTGAAATTTCTCATTTGGGAGGACTTCTGTACTTCTGAACACTAGTGTTCACTGGCCACTAGCTGGAGGAGAGACGTGCCTGTGCCAGCACCTACTGTCTACTGTCTACTGTGGCTTCCTTTTACAAGACAAAAGCGAGCCACTGCATATTGCAGCCAGGTCCCCTGCCTGGACAAGAGGATCCCACCCTCTCACTCTCAGTCTAGGCAGAGACAGCATTAGCCCTGGAAGAAGGTTATGGCGATTATGGAGAACCCACAAACTCCATTCTCCTCACAGAGATGTTAGGGTAGCTGATGTGAGGCTCTAGCAAGACGCTGCCTTTTATCCTAGGAGTCCCTGGGTGGGGTTGGGTATAAATGAGTAGAAGTGGCCCAACACAGACCTACCGTGAACATACCAGGGCTCCTGGAAAGAAAAGAAGGAGGAATTGTGAAGAGGAGACTGTATTGGCTCATTCCCAAGCCTCATTGTAATTTTATGGGCATCTAATAGCATATTAACTAATACTAATACCATATAAAGTAGTATCATGCAATACAATATAATTACATTACAAGTAAATACTACGGGAATAGTGTCTTCTTTCCTCCAACAGCAAGTGTAGATTGGATGAGACCTTTGAAACCTTTCAGAGGAGGAGGTGTAAAATGCACATTTGCATAGGCATACATACAGAGACAATTTTATTTTTCAGTTCTCTTGGGGGAGGGTTATAACCTTCTGGCACTGCAGGAATTTTTGTCTGCTCATTTCAAACATATTTCTTCAGGTACTTTAGTGTGTGGTCTCCGTCGCTGATCCTCCCTCGGATATTGTTGAATAGTGAAAGCTGGTAGAAGTTGCCAGCCGGTGCTATAACACTGTTTACCACGGAGAGTCTGTAAGAGGGAACAGTTTGTAGTTTTGAAGATCCTCAGAGAGGACGGCAGCTGCGAAACTCTACTCAGCAGCAGCTAGCACTTGGTCATGTTACAGTCTTCACCGTCAAGCCAGAGTCTTCTCAGGCCTGGTGAGAAGACTTCTCAGCACTCTGGCTCCTGACGTCTCCCAAAGGACGCTCAGATGATTTCTGTTACCAGACATATCTCCCTGCTAGCAGGAGTAGCAGGCTGTCCTGAAGAAGTTGATATTTCTTCCTTCAGTCTCTCCCTCTCACCTCACGCCCCTGTCCCCCAGCATTTAGAACAGCTGCATCTTCCCCATTTACAAATATCTCACATTCTGCTTTTGACAAAAGCTTAAGTTTATTATAGGGTGAAATATAAGTTTGGTATGGAGAGGATTGTTTACTTTAAAAATATCAAAATATCTTTGATATGACTTTTAAGTTCTGACTTTGAAAGGATGTAAAACTGATTTTCACAAAATTCTAAAAAGAACAGTGTTAAATCAAAGTTGAAAGTTCTCTTTAAGGATTAATTATATGTTTTAAATAAATCATATTAAAGCTGAAAGACTTTCTTAACAGACACATTTGAGGCAGAATTCTAACTCCTTTTAATGACTGATGGAGCTTAAAAGACATATTGGAAAAAGAACAGAACAAAAGAAAAAGTTAATATTGAAGATATTCTGAGGTCTTCCAGCAAAAATAAATCAAGTAATATAGTCACCAAAGAGAGGGAAATACTATCTCCCTGTGTATGAGCTTGAATTAATAGAATAAAATAAAATAATACATTTAAATAAGTTAATAAAAATAAAATTAATGATACTAACTAGATTTGAATCTAACCACACCATCTAACAATGAAGCCATGAAAAAATGAATTACCTCAGGCTAATTAGAAAAAGCAAAAGCATACTCAACTCATTCCCTCAGCTGGCCAACATTCACCTCTGCACACCACAGCAGCAACCGAACAGAGAAAAAAACAACAGCAAAAATAAGCAACCACTCCACCCAGCACTGCTTCTTAATCACTCAGTGCCTGAAGAAATTGGCCAAAACACTAGCAAAGGATTACATTTTTATTTTTATATGAAAAGAGACTGACAGGCTATTGTAGCTTCAGACATTAATGGTTTGGCCTGGTATATAATGGGTTATGTCCTCTAGAAGGTAAGACAGCCATCAACAGGGAAGCAGTGGAATTAAATATGAACTTCACTGGAACTTTAACCTTCTTGAATAATTATTGATTTGCTTGTCTCAAGAGAGCTGCCTGAATTGCTTATTTCACCTAGATAGTATAATTGTTTTCTTCAGTTTCACAGAACCTGGGCAAGACCATTGTCCTTTATTGGTGAACTGTTTAGGATATTCTTTATTTATTAGGAGCAGGAGTCAGGACCCTTCGTGCAATTATTTTGCCCAGCTAAAGATCTTTAGCTTGTTTGTTATTGACTAGGACAGGACTATTTCTGTGTGAATGAATACTGATTTGGGGAATCAGACATTTTCCTCCCCTTACAAGCAGGAGATATTCTCTGAAGTGCAACCTGACTGAATAAATTTTTCCATGGCTACAGGGAACACCATTGTTTGTGTTGTGTCCTGTATTTTTGGGGTTGTTTTGGGGTTTTTTTTGGTTTTTTTCTTTTTACTTTTTTTAGCTCTTCCTGCCTGGAGTACCTGGCGTCTTCAGGCTTGTGCTTCTGCGCAGAGAACCTGTGGCTGTGGACTTGGGAGGCTCACTCGGCAGAGCCGCCCTCTAGAAAAGCTGGCAGAGACCTTTGGCTGTGTCACCACTGGAGTTTCTCAAAGCCCAGGTGTTTACAAAACATTTTTGGTTTAACAGGCTGTAGGATTTCCCTGTAGCTCTGGCGGGTTCCCCGTTCCCTTTGATAGGGATGCCATTTTGCTGGATCAAAAGCCTTGGCCCTTTCCCGAGAAGTTTGTGTAGTTACCAGCCTGAATTAAGTACAGATCTTTGAACTAAAAACATTCTTTCTCCAAGTTATATCTCAGACTGTGCCCCTCACCCTTCCCTAATAGGAGGCAGTGGAGCCGAGCCTTACCACTCGTACAACAACCGCACGAAGGTCTGGGAATGGCGCGTGAAAGCTGCCTGGAAGCTCGGGCTAAAGTGGTCGGGCTGACGAATGAGTAGGGTCATTCTCTTCCCTTCCCTCCCATCCCCAAACTCATCATCATTAGGACTCCTGGTTTTGGCTGAGACACAAAGGAGCCTTTTACAGCACCTTCCCCTTTTCCTCCTGCGCTCTGCCCGCTTCCTTCTGCAGCACTCTTCTATTAGCAATAAAAAAAAATTCCGTTTTTGTCTTAATTAAAAAGTACTGAACAAGGCCAGCTCCAGTTCTTGCCAGGCATCAGTCTGATAATTTGTGCTGGCAATTTATCATCTGAGTCACTTGCCAGCAGGGACGAGAGTCCCTGAAGCTGACCTCTCCACAGCAGGCTGAATTTCATTATATTATTTTTCCAGTAAAGATTTGCTTTTTAAGAGGAGAAGAAAAGGTTATAAATAGGTTGGACACACCTCAAGCCCTCAGGGATCATTTTTACACACTTAGCTATTTCTTTAATCCTGTCTAGCAAATAGCATTTATCATTCTTCGTGTTCTGCGTATTTTAACTAATATGGCTGACTTCGGAATAATGTAATCGCGTTTTATCACCATGAGTGTTATTATCACTCTTAACTAAGCACAGGATATCTGAAATATTCTCACACTAACACCTTAGGAAATCTCAATTAAAAATTTTGTGTAGCATACAAGGTTTCAACGCATCTTTTTACTAGATTTTCTAGGTCTGAAAAACTGGCCTAGGAGACTCAGATGATAATATTTTTGCTAATAATTGCTATCACATCCTCCTCACATAGAAATAGCTACCCGTCTGATGTTCACTCATTTTTGTCTCATGTCCTCAGAAGAACCAGAGAACTTTGCAGAAAGAAAATAACTTGAGAGAATAAAAATTGATCATGATTTTTCAAATGCGTTAAAGCACTTGCCCGGCGTTCAGCCAGACCAAGTGGATGGCAGCACGAGTATGTTGTGGTTTGCACAGATAAATGTGAGGCGGTTCGCTCATCTTAGTATAGTATGTCTTAGCTGGTGAAGAGAGGGACTCAGTTCTTCAACTCAGGTGAAAATATTCACTTCAGAGAACTGAACCAGGAACATGGTACAGCTTTCCACAGAGCTTACAAGATACCTGCACTGCACTTATATTTTTGCTTTCCAGCGTGCAACAAAAAGCTGGGATATGGGGGAAAATCTCAAAAAAATGGGAGTGACAAAATATATGAACAAAAGCCTGAAATATGATTGTGGTCCCCTGAAGAGGTCTAGCATGGGTCCTCAGAGCCTTCATTTTCTTTTACAAAGCACGATACTTCCTCACTATATTTTTCCCAGGAGGGATCGCTTATGTTTATGAGGTGAAGATTATACCGTCTCGTGGGAAAACGCAATCTGAAGTCATTCTTATAAAATAAAAGCTGCCATGAAGAGATACTGGTTTTTATGATTTTTCTCAGTCAAAGGAAAACACTTTATGTCAAAGTTTGGAATTAATGGAATTTTTATACATAGTTTGAACATAACTTAAAACCTTGTATACCGACTTACTATCACACGTATCACTAGAATGTTCTCAGAATTAACTCCAGAGAGGAAACTAGATAATAATAAATAATTTCACCTGTAAGCACTATTGAAGATTAAACCCATAAAATTTCTTTATCATTAACTTCCTGTCACTGGCATGCACACAAGTGCTCATAACTGCTCAGGACCATAGCGTGATGCTAGCTGGATCAACTTGCCTAGAATGAGCCCTCACGTCACACAATCTTAGGTGTCTGCCATGTAGGTACTAACATCTGAAGTGGTCACCTGAGGCTCCTGTTACTTTCGCTCCTGTGATTTTTTATTCACTGATAAAAAGTTTTTTACCACTTGACTGCTCTTTGACTGTGTAAATATTACGTGCTAAATTTTGTATTTTCTCAGTGCAACTCTCTCGTTTAAAAGAATGTCTGTTTCGGTACGATAAGCTTTTAAATTTGTGTAATTATTCAGTGATTAATTATTATGAGAAAAGTATGTACTCTATTATTATGTTTGGTAAGACATTAACATACTGATGTAAAACGGAACTGCGGTTTATGTCTACATACAGCATCTGTGTGCTGCAACAGATAACTATCTGAAAAAAAGCACATTTTTCATATGCAGCTGTGGGACACCGGCTTACCATCAGCAGGTGTCCCATCATGCTGCCGTCGCGCGGTATGTTTTCCCTCCAACGCTAAAGCAATCTGGAGGTATATTTGCTTAGCTCTAGTCTCTGACTGGGCCCTTTATCACAGAGAAGATCACACTACTCTTGGTCCTCTGCCCTCGGCAACACCCCATTTTTGTGCAAAAAGTACTGCCATGATGTTGGCGGTCAAGCCTTTCCAAAACCTGCTTGCAGTGACACAGAAGTGGCCGTCAGGCATCCGTGACAGCGTCCTGACAAGAACAGCTACACCAAAAACATCCACCACGGAAGCACATAACTTCGGCAACTCTAGCTAGATAAAGTCGAGGAAGCCGATTAGGAAGATATTAAAAAGGAGTAGTTAAATGGGCAAAATATCCACAGGGCATTTTGTTGAGTTTTACAACAAATATATTCCAACTATTAAAAAAGGCCCCTACAGGAGGGATTCACCTCCCCTGTTCTCCTACATCAGTGTGGTTAAACAGAAGAACCAGTGAGGCTTCCTAGAGGGAAAAAAAGGGATGTCCAAACTGGGAAAGCTGAAAGTACATCACACGTCCTACGATTTGGCTGGTTGAAATATTCTGAAGACCAGCTTATTGAGTCTGAAAAAAAGAAAACTAGAGGCAGTGGCCAGAGGTCTACCAAACAGACGATGGGGTGATAGATAACCGGTTTGTAGAAAAAGTAAGGTAGAGTGACAGCAATACGGGGGAAATGGTTGGCATCTGTGTTAACATCTGACTAGGCTTTTTTTAACTGAAAGTCTGAAGAAATTAGAATATATGACTGCTAAGCTAATTGCTGTGTGTGATGTATCACTTCAGCTAACCTGGGTGCTGGAAGAATGGAGTGTGACAAATTTGACACCAACCTTTAAAAAGGGGCCCGGGAGGAATCGCAAAATTACAGACCAGTAATTTTGATGTTGCTGCTGGGTAAAATGACAGAAGCCAAAGCAAAGAACGTAATCAGTGGCCACATGAACACACACTGTAAAGAGGAAAGAGTCAGCATGTCTCTTACAATAGAGAGGGTTGTTTGTCCATTTATGCTCTCTCAGCGTATGGTTATGCTATTTTTAGATATCCCATTCTATGTCTTACTGTTGGTAAAATTTATCTGTTGCTGGTTCTTAATTGTAACTAATGTCATTCATGTTTTGACGGTTCTGATGGGCTACTCACGTTTTCCCTATTCCCCCTGGGTGTACATGACACAAATCCAAATGATCTATTCATTGTTTTCCCTCTGCTCCAAGAAAATAAATACGTTCTCTCATACCCAAGAGACCACAGTTGCACGGTTTCCATTCTAATAATTCAAAAATTCTCTATGTTCTTCAGCCAAGGAATAAACAATTCTTTGTGAGCTTAAAATGCTCCACCTAGCAAATTTAATCACTTCAGGTGTTCTATGACATTTTGCAGTTGTCATCGGAGAGTAGCCACTGACAGCTGCAAACTTTTATTTTAAGATAAGAAATTTATGACTCTTTAAACACTGACATTCAAAATTGCAGTTTAGACACTTTGGAGAGAAGTAGCAGGGGAGGGGACGGCAATCATACATTTGCTTTAGTAAAGAATTAACTCTAGAGAGACATAAACTATAACAAACTGAAAGTAATTTTAAGTGATTTTTTTATATGCATAAAATTGTAGTGAAAGTTAAATCCTGTATGTAACAGAAAAAAAAAAGAACTTTGAAAAGATTTGTTTTTAGAAATTTAAAGTTTTAAAATACCAGTCTTCTCATGAAAGACATTTTCACGCTTTTTTTTTTCTCTTAAAGAAAAAATGTTTTCTCTTGAAATTGTTGAACAATTTTAATTATGTTTGGAATCCTTACTGTGGATTTCTTCCATCCATTTTGTGAAAATATTAACACCACCCCAAATGAAAATTTACATGGAGATTTCTTGAGTCACTTCCCACTTGTTTTTCACATCTATTATTACTGTGATCTCAATATTAAAATAATCAGCTGATTTTTTATAATATTTATGTAAATATGTTTTGCGCTGCTGGTGCTTAATTCTTTATTCAGTTGATGAATGGTATCCATCACTATCTCTGCGAATCTTGAAATGAAAAGATTTTGAAAAGCCAAACAGGTGGTGAGATACTATAACTCCTTTATTCTATTTGAATTTATCTAAAAATCCCAAGCCCTGTCTCATTTTCTGTATAAGAAATTGGCATGATTCACTTCTTATAGCTTCAGGAAAACATAATCTCACAACACAGCACTTCTATTCATAATGTAGAGGATGTATGTACCAAAACTGCTAGAGACGGTAAAATCGATGGAGGAGAGGAATAGAATGAAAAGAACTTTATTATTCGTCATGCTTCTGAGATGGCTTCCAGGATTTTATATTTTGAAGAATTCTGCGTATATCCTGCAGAAATCTTGCACGGCAAGTCTGGGCTGTTTGGAATGGTGGGAAAGTGATTGCCTGTGTGATCCTCTCCCCTCACCCCTACGCCTAGGCTCGCTAGCCTTGGCCGCTTCCTCCGGCACAGGAGACCGCTGTGAAGGGAAAAGGGGGATGCAGCTCCCCCGAGCCCAGTTTTGCTGTGCCACAGGCAGTAAGGTGTTTCTCTGCCTAACTGCAAAAATAGCCCTTATTTTGCAAAGAGAGCACGAACACAGGTTCTTTGTTTTGACAATCTCTTCCAGACTAAAGAAAGAAGGGAAGTTCACCACAGACCACTGCATGGAATTAAATTTATCTGCTACAGAAGAACAGAGAATTTAGCAAGCCCTTCTGCGGTTTCAGTCACTGGTGAGCAGTATCAAACTTTATGCTTTAATACCAAACCGTGGCAGCAGGAAAAAGGATATAGAAGCAGTAACATACCAAATTAAATGTGACCTCTCATCTGACAATCGATTCAGATTATCTAATTAATGTTGAGAATATTGAAAAAAAAACTTAATAAACCTAGGCTGCAGGTAAGGAAGGACATTTTAGCACCAGTAAGTATAGTCCTTCTGCAAAAACAGGAATAGACCGGTGCTGTGTACCAGCCCCCAGCCGGAGGGTGCTTCTGCTCCCAAAACCATGATGCAGCCAAAGATCCGTAACCAAGCAGCTAAGGGAGAGCAGGATGACATTCAAGCACAGAAACATTGTGAAAAACATATTGATCTGGTATGTAGACCGTAAGCATATAAGGCAGTGCTTGCACTTAATTGAAACTCGGTAGAGGTATCAAGGCTGAAGTCCAATGTTTTATCTCAGTGGATAAGGTCAATGATATATAAGCAACATAAACTGCAAAACTGAAGGGGAGTTTGGGGCATCTTTTGGGGACAAGCTAGATAGGCCTTCACTCAGGAGCTCAATAATCAATAAATGGGTGATGTTACTTACATCTTATTGAGTCTTCAAAAATTTTTTTTAAAACTTGAGTCTTTCATTTAACTTGCCTCTCACTGCATAATCTTAACCAAAGTTGTTGTGGGATGTAACTTCATTTAGAACAGGAGTTTCTGTATGGCAGAAGATGCACTTGACAATAGTCTCAACGTTAGAGGTCTAGTTCTCAAGCACATTTTGAGTACTTGATTTATATGTGAACACAGTGTGCCAAGTTCCCACTTGTGTAAATTATGAAGGAAATTCTTGTTTAAGAACATTTCATACCAACCTTTCCCAGGTACAAATGATCAGTGAGGTTTCAAAGCAATTAAAAATCAGTCTCAATAGTATTCTCATTTAAAATGTCACCAGGGACCTTTGCAGTCACTGCTTTTAACACTAGCTCCCCTGCTCTCTCTTTTTAATAAACATTTTGGTTGTCAAGATTGGCTTGGCTTGAAAAAATTCTAGTTTGCCCTGAGGACCAAGGAGACTTTTTTCTGCAGAGTATAAAGCACATTGCCTGAACTGTTTCAGAGCTACAGATCATTAAAAATAAATTACTCAGTTTGAATATTTTAAAGGCATTGCTATAAAGATTAGAGCTAGCTGTCAGGCTTGTTTTTAACTTGGGAAATCACCATTAAAAAGAAGAAATAAAAATAACTGGAAGCAAATGAGGACTTGTTTACAGTGCATGAAAGATTAGTTGGATGCATATAACTTACACAGGTCATTTATATAATGGGTTAATAAACATTTTATATGCTTTTTCACAGAATCACAGAATCATTAAGGTTAGAAAAGACCTTTAAGACCATCAAGTCCAACCATCAACCCAACAACACCATGTCCACTACACTATGTCCTGTAGTGCCATGCCCACATGCTTTTTGAACACTTCCAGAGATGGCGACTCCACCACCTCCCTGGGCAGCCTGTTCCAATGCTTGACCACTGTCTCAGTAAAGAAATTTTTCCTAAGATCTAGTCTAAACCTCCCCTGGCACAACTTGAGGCCATTTCCTCTCGTCCTATTGCTAGCTGGGAGAAGAGACCAATACCCACATTGCCACAACCCCTTTTCAGGCAGTTGTAGAGAGCGATGAGGTCTCCTCTCAGCCTCCTCTTCTCCAGACTGCACAACCCCAGTTCCCTCAGTTGCTCATCAGACTTGTGCTCCAGACCCCTCACCAGCTTCGTTGCTCTGCTTTGGACATGCTTTAGCACCTCGATGTCCTTCTTGTAGTGAGGGGCCCAAAACTGAACACAGGATTCAAGGTGCGGCCTCACCAGTGCCGAGTACAGGGGCACGATCACTTCCCTACTCCTGCTGGCCACACTAGTTCTGATACAGGCCAGGATGCTGTTGGCTTTCCTGGCCACCTGGGCACACTGCTGGCTCATGTGCAGCCAGCTGTCAACCAGCTGATCTTGGCCCATCGATGAAGCCTGTCCAGATCCCTCTGCAGAGCCCTCCTACCCTCCAGCAGATCAACACTCCCACCCAACCTGCTGTCATCTGCAAACTTACTTACACTTGATCCCCTCATCAAGATCATCAATGAAGATATTGAACAAAATCATCCCCAAAACCAAGCCCTGGGGAACA
>NW_010515384.1:45091-45336 GCF_000687285.1 Phaethon lepturus | reverse complement strand
AAAAAAAAAAAGGGAAAAAATACCTGAAAAAAAGGACAAGGGCAGAAAAAAGGTGTAGCTGAATAATTCACAGCAGGTAAAGGCAGCCTCTGTGACTTGCAGGGCTCTAGCTCCAGGAGACAGCAATTAGTAACACAATCGGGCTGCGCCGTGCAGCTAAATCCAAAGGCCGCAGGGAGAAGGGACGGTTACCTGGCGCCCCGGACGCGGGGCAGAGCCCTGGGACAGGAGAGCGCCGCGCCAGG
>NW_010515384.1:44634-45055 GCF_000687285.1 Phaethon lepturus | reverse complement strand
TCTTCCCTGGCAGTCGAACTCGGATTAATCGCTTTTTGCACGGAGTACGGTTTGGTTTCCTGGGAAAGGGACACGCTCCGGACATGGAATCAGGTTGAATGTGGCCATCTCTGGGCGGGTAAATGAGCGGAAGAGGGGAAGTTGAGGGGATCGCAGCAGGGGAAAAGGAATATTTGGGAATAGTTGACATCATCAGCCTGACGGCCTGTCCCGACAGTCGCGTTGCTGCAGCTAAAGGCGCGCCTTCGTTTCAGTTGCAAACAACTGCATTTATCAACCGGCTGCAAGAAAGGTAGATCACGCGTGAGCACAGCAGCACCTTCTAGGCTGCAGGTGCTCCACGACCACCTCAAGCCCAGGACACGCAGACGTGGAGCAGCCTCCAGCGGCCGGCATCGCCCCCGCCGCGGCCCCCCCGGGG
>NW_010515384.1:38273-44570 GCF_000687285.1 Phaethon lepturus | reverse complement strand
CAGCCTCCAGCGGCCGGCATCGCCACCGCTGCGTCCTCCCGTGGGCTGAAGTCCCGGGCAGGCTTCTCTTCCCCGATCCAGCTGGAAGTGGAAGATAGGGAAAAGCAGTCTAACTCATCCTTGATGGCTCCAGGCTTTCCTGTCCTGCACTACTACTGCTTCCCCCCATAAACACAAGCTGTTTCCCGAGGAAAGTCTTAAGCTGTAGAGCAAAGCAAGTGCTGGCTGCTGAGGACCGGTCGTATTCATTGCTGAGGAAGCGGTCTTGCCCACAGCTGTGCAACATCGTGCCCCTAAAGAAATTCAGGTTACAGGGACAGAGCGGTACTCGGGGGCTCAGGAGACCTAGATACCGTCCCTACCTTTGCCAGCGGCCTGCGGGAGAATCTCGGAAGACTTCTTTTGTCTACCTATGCCTTCAGTCTCAGATTTTAAAATGGGGGCAAATCCGGATCAGCTTCTTTTGTAAAGTGCTTTGAGGTCTCTGGATGAGGAGTGCTAGGTATCACGCCGGCAGGTTTAATGCAGTTACAAGCAAGGAAGAAGGGGCTAAAAAAATGTCCAGACATTGGGATTTGAATTCTGTTTGTCCCGCTGCCATCATCTTGTTGCACGTTCTTAGGGTGTCTCATCTGCATCTCTCGGCCACTCCAGCTGGAAAAACAAAGCTGAGACTACCCCCCGGAAGGTGGACGGGGACTGCATTCGCTGGGGACTGCAAAGCTTTGAGATCTCCAAGGTAAGACGGCGAGGGAGCGCAGGACGCGGAGACGCTGACAGCGTGACCACGGCACGTGGTGCTAGCAGGAGAGAGGGGTGCTGCTCCCTGGCAAATCTGCACCCTCGAAGGAGCCTGGATGGGCAGAGTTGCGAACAGTTCACATCATTGACTCGTTTAAGACCAATTACTATTTACAGCTTGACTCACGGAACAGAACGGACACGTTATTCAGCCTGAAGGAATGGAGTTCACTTCGCGTACAGCCCTCTTTGCCGCTCTGTCCTACGCCTCCGCTAGCAGATCAAAGTCAACTCACCAAGCAGCATTTGGGTTGAAATTGGGTGAAATTCACTCTCTCGCAGCTAATCCCCAGCAGGGAGCAGACGGGACAGGAACGGAGCAGCCCGATACACAGTTTGCTGTGGTTCGCTGAGCGCTGCCCTGCTCCAAAGAGCTTCCCCCTTCCCCTCCCCGCCCCGAAGCGTTAGGACAGCACCCAGAAGCGCACCGTGCTTCAGCAAGTCCAGTTTCACCGACCGCTACAACCCTTCCGTGCTGCTGACCAGGACGACTCTCAGGGGACCGCTCCCGTAGGAAAGCCAGGGAGAAAGAGAAGGATTAAAGAATTTTGTACAAATCTGGCCTTAGTAGCAACGAAAGCTTGAAAACCCAGTGTAAAATCAGGATAAGTGAGACTGCGGAGTCAGGAGTGCTTGGGCTAGAGCTGTAAACTTGAGCTAGATGCACTATTTTTCTCCTCATTGCCATAAATGGCATACTCAGCATTCACGTTACAGAGGCTTATATCATCTCCTGCTTTCCTAAACTGACTACAGAAACTGGGAGAGAAACGCTGAAAAGCTGCTGACCTTTGGAACAATTCTAGAGATAGTCAGGGGACTTGGGGTTATTTGGGCAAGTGAAGTGGTTAAGAACAAGAACGGTGACCAGGTTCCGCTTCCCGAGTCTATCGAGGCTGCTCAGTACCTTCACGTTTCTTAGAAAAACCCAAATACAGAGAAATTCCAAGGGACAGAAACTATCTGTGATTTTGTATATATCCAGAGCTTGGAGTTCAGTGGAAACCTCTACATCTCAAGCAGAGTTTAGATGATGCCAGGTTTAAGAAGTTAACACAGGAATCCAGAATAAGATTATTTACAGAACGAGCACGTGCACTGGCAGGACAACACGTCCACCAGGTGCGGCCCTTCCCCTGTGGGAAGCAAAACGTTAAAGGCTGCTTAACGCTCAACATTTCACACCGAATTGCAGCAACGCGGGGGGTTTCTGTGTGCTCCGTCTCACCTCGCCGGAGCAGCCCGAAGGCTGGCTTACGTGCTGCACAGAGAAGATGCATTCTGCTAACAGTCAGGTGATGAAATCCAGTTTGGAAAAAAACCTGGATGAAATCCAGCCGGCACAGATGACTGAGTTACACACAGTTGAACAGAGACACTCACCTGGTCTTCCTTGCTTGGAGGGAATGATTTCCAAGCACTCTGGTTATGTTCAATCTTAAAATAAGCTCACTTTTCTTTCCTGGTTTGTGTCCCTGTAGAAGAAAAGTTAATGAGTCCACAATATCCACCCAGTGAAAAAAACTACAGCGGAGCACAGCACACTATCCTCTTTGGCTCCGAGTTTTGGCACAGAGGTGTATTTTCCCCGCACATTTTCACTGGAACGTGAATAGTTCTAACCTTATACCACAAATTTAGCACAGCAAATTGAGCTCTCCTGTATTGAAAGTCTGAGAGAGCCCAAATGGAGCTCGCTGAGCCAGCCACAGCTCAGCCACTGCTCAGCCTGATTTTTGATGATCGCTTGTTA
Source organism: Phaethon lepturus (assembly GCF_000687285.1). Classification (NCBI taxonomy): domain Eukaryota; kingdom Metazoa; phylum Chordata; class Aves; order Phaethontiformes; family Phaethontidae; genus Phaethon; species Phaethon lepturus. Next base: position 42,016 of record NW_010515384.1, on the reverse strand, counting down.
CCGCTTGGTCCTTCCTGCACTGGGGTGGAAGGATGCTCAGCTTGACGTCGTCACCGAAGGACAAGCCACACATGATGCTCCTTCACTGACCAGAATCCGCACTAAAAGCGGGCTTCACTCAAGTCGGTATCAGTCCTTCGGCTGCCGGAGCCACGTCCCGATCCCGGTGGCCACGCCGCCTTTGTCCATCGCCCGTCACGGAGCATCTTCACTCGTACGGGTGTTCTGCGTGGGCTAAGGTACCTTTAGCAGAACATGGGTGTAAAGGCTCTGCAACAGCGATGTAACGGCTAGTCACAGGGACATCAATGGTGGGTAACACCGAGATCCCGCTGCATCTCATGACCCTGTACAGAAACAAGTACGTACACGTTAAGGGAGGATTTGGGAAGTCAAGTTTAGGGTTTTGCTGGGGGTTTTTGACTGCTTTTCAAAGGCTTTACAAGCTTTTTTTTTTTTCCTGTATGCCATTTAATTTTACTACAATTTAAAATACGGAGCACATTCTTAACACAAGTATGTTTGTGAAAAGGCCCTGGCATTTGGGGAAGCAGATAATACGTCTTTCCAGATGCTGCAGTTACACTTATGCTAGATGAAGTTTTGGTCCAAAATCTGGGTATTTTTGGAGAGTAAACCGGATTCCGAAACTTTCTTTCCAAGCTAATTCCACATCCGCTTGGCAAGCTTATGCCTTTTTCCCTGACAGATTAAATATTATTCTATCCCACATGTGAGAGTCCTGCAAATATCAAAGCAATGACCATATATAGGAATGTATATTTTCGTTATTACAAAACTTGCCTTTTCCAAACTGCTCTGGAGAGTTCACACATGCAATTATTTTTTTTTTTAAATGGAGGGGGCTTTTCCGAGCAAACCTGGCTGTGTCAGCGGCAGGACTGGATCTGCGTCAGCAACGGCAGGGCAGGAGGCCACCAGTCCTCCACCCACCGTAAGTGTTCCCAAAAATAATTGTAAAAACTCCATTTCCAGCTTATTTGAAGCTCAGCGTTTCGGTGTCGTGGGACCAAACGCAGTGCAGGTGCCTGACCATTTCACACTGGCTCAGTATCAGCTTCCAGTCACAACCGACACTGACTAAATTTCAACTACTTTCATTATTTTTATACTAGGAAAGCGATCAAATGAACATGTTGAGATTTCCTTAAAACTCAGATTTAATTATCTAAAGCTGATGGGGTAGAAAAAAAAAGGACACATCTCAAACTGAAGATTCACCTAGCCAAGCCTGCTGTATCTAATCACGAGCAATGCAAGATGATTAGGGAGACAATTTAAAAACAGGACAGGTAAAAAATGAACTATCCTCCAACCATGCCGCCTTCCTCCAAGCCCCCAACAATCTGCAGCACTGAGTCTTTTCAGAAAGGGTTTATAAAATATGAATTAACTCTTTCATCTCAAGGCTGAAAGAACGTTGCACAAATCGCTCATGCATCCTCTGCTCAAGACCAAGTAATTTATGTTGCTTTGATAAATTTTTCTTCATAAACCGCTGCCTCAGTCCACAGGTGAGCAGGAAGCAGCCCCTGCAGTAAGGGCAGCAGCCGTCCCACGCCTGGTCGCCTGAAATTCGAGCAAGCGGCTTTGGCACAGCACTAAGACAGCTTGCTAGGCAAAAGCCTGACTTCCAACCTGGCTGTATCAATCCATGTTTTATCAGACCGACGTTCCACCTCAGCAGCACCCAACCTCCTCCGTCTTCTTGAAAGGGGCAACTTTATGGCAGGGCAGTATCTTGGCCACAGCACGGCCAACCTGTCTGCAACAGAAACCAGAAGCGAGGTCTGCAAGAAGTACTGTTTCCGTAAGTTTACCTGAAACTGTGAAGAACAAGAGAAGGGCAAGGTAACGCCGTTTATTTTGGACCAACTCTGCAGCCTCCTAGGCAGGGGGGTGCTCACTAAGGACAGCTTTCTGTGGTTTTGTTGGAGGGGACACAGGGAGGCAAACGGAAGGCAAAAAGACAAGGTTGGTTACTTGTAAGTGCCAAGATTAAAGCCAGGTACTAGTCCTGTATCAAAAAAGGAAGTTAAAGGAGCAACAAATCATAGCATCACAGAAGAGCTCAAGTTGGAAGGATTATTGAGTCCAACTCCCTGCTTCTCGCAGGACTACCTAAAACTAAACCACATGACCAAGAGCATCGCCCAGTTGCTCCTTGAACTCTTGACAGGCTTGGTGCCCTGACCACTTCCCTGGGAGCCTGTTCCAGTGACTGACCACCCCCACAGTGAAGAAGTGCATTCAGTAAGTTTAATCGTTAAGAAAACCTTTCTGTTCCAGACACTGAAGCAGAGATTTTCATCCCAATGTTTTTGTGAGCAAGAATCAATGCAGATTTTTGTCATCACTCCATCACCGGGACTCATCCCGCAGGACTATCGCATTACACCCAAGAACGACAGAAGAGACACGGAGACAAACTCCTCCTACTGCTGCTGGGAAAACTTGTATTGCTTTTATTTCCGTTATAAGCCTGTACTAGGAATAAAGGACTTTTTATCTACCTATAGTTTAGATCTTCATCTAAGATTTGAGACACAAACCAGTGAAACTGCCCGAGAGGGAAGAAAGAATATATCAAGGTTTCTTCAACCGTGTTTAACTTGAATACATACAGTGCAGCCCTTGTTAAAAGCTAGCTTCTGTATCATTTAGGTATCCCTGATGTGTGCTGGGACACTGCACCCTCAACAGCCCTAGGAATACACTCAATTCTGAAGGGCAATATCCTCACTAATCATCAGGCGAGCCCCATTTCATCTCTTCATCCACAATAACTCTTGCTGTTCTTGCCCTGACCCTCTCTTGAGCATCAGTTTGTCTCCAATGGAAAAAAAAAATCTCATATTGTTTCATATTTCATATTAACTTATTTTCATGAAGAATTAAAATCTACTTTCTTTGCATGCAGAAAAGACTACGACTAGTCAGTCTGCTGAGACTATTCAGTTTGCTCACTGACCACAAGCTTGTTATTTTTGTCACTCTCCTTCAACTGCTTGCATGTCATTTGCATTGTTTAAAGTCAAAACAAGATCACCTCAACTTGCAGCTACAGTACTTCTCATTTCATACATCGCCAGTCATGCTGGAATCACAACTTTGCATGTTATTTTGTCAATGTGCAAGAAGCAGAAGAGAAACCAGCTTACTCTTCTGAAATTACATTGGCTCTGCAGTGCTGACAGCAGGAAAAAACATCAGTCAAGTTAACAGATATGACTCAGGGCAAACAGAATTCCTGTTTCAGTCTCATTTCTGGCCATGTCGCCACACTAGCCCTAGGGATACCAACCCGTGCGATACTGTTCGACGGCACTGCACCTCCACCAACTACGAACGTGCCTGTTTCTGGTGTGTATCCCTGCCCTGGCGCATCGTGGTTGGCATCAGCAGCACTTGCGCAATACTGTTCCCTCTTGCAGAGTCGCTCGGTTTTTCAGGTGTTTGTTTAACAGAAATTCACTCACCTTTTTTTTTTTTTCTTCCCCCCCTTTCCTTTCCCTTCCAAATTCTGTTCTTTAGTGCTTGACCACAATCTTTATTCAAATGGCACGAGATCTACTTACGACCAGTACGGCATGTGCTCATTCAGCTGCCCTAAGACCTAGCACTGATAGCAGAAGAGGAGAAGCTGAGAACAAGGGTTTCCTTGGGTCAAAGTCGCCATCGACACATGACCTCTGCCGTTCCCTCAGAGGTTTAGGTCCTTT
>NW_010515384.1:0-38242 GCF_000687285.1 Phaethon lepturus | reverse complement strand
CACTCTTTCAGGCTTCAAACAGAACACAAGATCAGGACATGAATTTCACATTGACATTTTTATTAACGCCAACTGTTTTAAATTTTTTTTTTTTTTAAACAATAGCACAAAAATGTTTCAGGGAAGCAGTCTGACAGTTAGTCTGATGACCTTCTGAAATACAGTTAAGCCACACCAAATACGAATTCCTGTTAAAGAAAAAAAAAAAATATATATGGAACTCCAACCTTCGTATTAGAGGGTGTTGTGTCTGGTTAGTAGACCACGCTGCTTTGTGAAGTAAATGATGGCACACAGCTTAGACTTCATCATCACGCCAGTCATCACTAATTTAAGGCTTCTGAATCAAATTACCGTCAACATCACAGAAAGGAACGAAAAGCTAGTGTTGCTACGGCCGTGAGGAGGTTTAACAAGCTGGATCTTTTAGACAAGTAACGGTGTCTTGAACAGAAGAGACCTGCCCTAAACAGCAGCCAGGAGAACCAGTCACACAGTAGTTATCTCCTCATTTGCATGCATTTTGAGGGTGCAATTTAGTAAGAAAAAAATAAATTGCATGAATCTTTCTCTTATTTAATGTGGCTATGAAGATGTTTCCTTACAATTCCGTTATCTCTAAGAAGGACATCAGCAAGTGGAACCAAGGAGAAAAACCGAAGAGCAACAGAACGTTTTTATTTTTGCCGAGAGGTAACACAAAAGGGAGGGAACCTACTATCCTTGGATTGGGGGGGGTTGCAGGAACATCTCCCCAAAACCTTGCGCTTAGAGTGATGCACAGACTCTATGTTATACCAGCTACCTGCCTTTCCGAGTGACCTGTTCCACACAACGCTCAGAGGCATTAACCCATTCCTGCCCCAGACTCTCCACAAAATTCCACTGACCTAGAAACCACTGGTTTCCTTTTTTTGGGGAGGGCTGGGGGAGGGTGTAAAAAACAGAACATCTGTCAATAAGAGTGTCAGGAGAGGGGTGTTAAATATTGTAACCACTGACAAGGCTTGAGGAAGTTTCACAGTTTTGTTATGCTCTATTTTATTACTATCATATTTACAGATTTTTCTCTCTCTTTTTTTTTTTTTTTGCTGAATTGCTGATAATTTTAATAGAATTTAAATCTGGAGTGTGAGCAGGAACCAGTTAACTACATTCATTGTCCAATCCCCATTGGTTTGAGAAAAAGACTCCAAATTCTTGGCATATGAATCAGCTGTTGGGTAGCTCCTCCCTCTCCCCATGAGGCGGCAGCAGGACTGCAGCAGTGGCATGCACAGATTCACACCATGGCTGGTGGGGCTTTGCGCTGCAGAAAATATTGGTGGATGTTCTCGGCGTCCCGCTTCAGCCAAGCTGCATTCAGCAGAATATTTTCACAGCACTGCTGGACAGTGCGTTCTGCCGATGGAGCTGGGTGGCTCTCAAAGAAGGCCTGTATAAAAAGCACACAACCATCCATAAGGGTATGAATGGGCACAGACAAGATTATATTTTTAAGTCGCCAAATACCTTAGGTTATATAGAAATGCTTTTGTGAATGATGTTCCTTGTCTGACTACAGTTCACGCTATCCGCTCCCACCAACATCACAGACACTGAAAAAAACTGCAGGGTGCTTGCTGAGTTTGCAAGATGTGTAATCCCAAGTACAGAGCGGGAACAGCAAAACGCTTCCATTTCTCTGCTAAAGGAAAGCCACGGTAGCATTTCTACAAACTAGCCCAAAAGCTGCCTCCTGTCCTGCCTCGTCCTCGCTGCCAGGGACAGGGAGCAGCACTTGAAGAGGTGAATTCAGTCTCTCATTGGGAGGCAACACATGAGCAGCAGATCACGTGTGTATTTCTGGATACTTGGAAGAAGACACGAACAAAAGCCTAAGGCCATTTTGCAAAAGCACTTGTCCAGCTATCAGATTTCTTAGCACTCTACCTAGGCCTCTCTCCAAGCGGCGTAATGACCTCCAAGCACCAAGCAGCACTCAAGACTTTTGCTGAATATTCTCACATTTCTTCCTCCAGAACCAACATCATCGATCCCCTGCAAATAGCTGAAGCAACTGCCCCAGAAGCTGCTGTGACCGTGCACTTTACTGTTGGTTAAAGGGTAGAATAAGCTGGCATAGCCGGGAGTCATCCCCCGTCTTCACACAAGCAGGCTTTTCCCAGTATTTGGCAGACCACCTCACACTAACGTGCGCTACAAGGCGACATCGAGACTCGGACACATTAAGTACTCCAGCTAAAAGCTAGGTATACTGTCACAGGAAGTTCTCTTAGAAAGTAGTTATGATTCAGTTATGGGTGATCTGGTAAATGTATTGGAGAGTGTTCTTTAAGAAAAAATTAACTGTAGTGCACGATTTCTCTGTAGAATCACTTATGCTACTAAGTCTTTTCTAAGAAGAGATCACTAGATGATAAAAAAAAAGATAGAGCTCATGGCTCAGCATATCTCTGAAATAAGAATTCTTCCTGAGCGTTCTCCTAACAGGAAAGTGATAATTAAGGGCCATATTTTTAAGTTTCTTCTTCCAACAAGGAGTCCCTGTAAAAGTACGGGCAAAGCATAAATAATAAAACCTACACGCATTTTTAAAACACTACCAAGACCAGCGCCTACACTTCCAAGTCAGAGGAGATGCTCGAGTCCAGTAACGAAATCACATCACCTTGAGCCACCAACTTCAGGACAGACTCTCCGCAAACACATTAATCTGCCTTGCATCAAAGCCTTGCTCTTAGTACACAGCACAAATGACCACATAAAACTTGGGACTTCTGGTATGGAATTTAGCCAATTTCTCCCGTGTTAATTCCCCCAGGAGTCTCTAGGTGCTAACGCAGTCAGCCCCAAGTGTGCCCTTATCAGTCTGGGGAGGAACAAAGTACTGGTGTAAGTCTCAGCTTACTGTGGAAGCTGTAACAATGACAGATTTTGATAGAGCGATCTTTAAAGGTCTTTTGGGGCATCTCAAAACCACTGACACAAACTGTGCTGGATTTTATAAAAAGTTTCAGTGAGTGAAGCTAATGACATAGAAATCACTAGAAGTTGGACATTGCTCATTTAAGACGTTTCAGTAAAATAACTCAACCTAAAGCAGTGCAATTCGGGGACTAGGCAACAGTCAAAATAGTCAGAGGCAGAGTCCCAGTTCAAAAACAAACGCCACCTAGAAACTCATGATTCTTCTACCAGGTGCCTACAGTCTAGAGCACACAACATTTGTCACAGATGAACTTAATCACTACTTTAATTAAAATTTCTTACCTTAACTTCTGCAGCCATTTTATCATTTGCAAATCCATCCACTGTTAGCTGAAGGAAAAAAATATTAACCGAGGGTAAGCATTTAGCATTTCAAATGTAACGGTTTAGTTTTAGTCATGTATGTGAACAGGACTTTTCTCAGAGCTGCACATACCTTTATTAGTCTGGATATTAAGAATCCACCTTGGTATCGATTATAAAGTTCCTCCCAGTTGTCCCTTACAAATTTCCAAGCAGCTTTCCTCCCCTGCTTGCTGCCTCCAGCTACTCCACCAATAACAGATACTGTGTCCTGGGGACGTACCTCTTCCTGAAGATGAAAATGTAGACAAGTATTGAAGACTGTTTCAACAAATAGAGCACGTTGGCTTTATGCGTTTCTACGCTGAATCTATCAACGATAGCTTTTTTCCTCCCCCACAAACTTTAAGATACAACTCAAAGACTTAATCATTAAGACTATTCCTCCTACTCTACCGCATTATATGCACACAGTGCTTTATCACCGAGTGCTCTTAACGCACTTGTCGTTCTCACGAGGTAAGGAAGCGGCAGCTTTGCCAATAACTTACTGAAAGTGCAAAGGTGAGAACTTTTTGAATCAGTTCTGGTTGAGAGATGGCTCCAAGAACTCGTTCAATTCGGTTCTTCTCCTCCTGCATGTCTGCTTGCTTGTGAAGCTTCAAAGCCAAAGTGAATAATATTAGCGCATGGTATTAAATGCTGACTTCTTACCTAGCACTACTGAACTTGCTGCATACGCCAGAGCCGCTAGATTAGTCTCCAAGCCTAATATGTGACAAATTGAACTTGTTCGTGAATCGCCCTGCAGCTATCCACCTTACGCACCTCATTACACGTACACCAGCAGAAAATACCATTAATAATAAACTGATCTTCACCACTGTTTATATAAGGTCAAGCAGGACCGTGCCTCCAAGCAATGCAAAATAATCCTAAAGCGAGCGATGCAACAATCCACTAGGTGGCAATTTCACACTACACACGGACCAAGGAACACCATAATGAAGCCCCAGAGTTCACCTCATCTGTAAAACATCGGATTGAGCCTGTGTGCCGATAAACTACATCTTAGAGGAACTTGCAGGGTGGAATATTTAGTTTTTCATTGCATAAGCTGGCAGTGTTAACAACAGAACGTGCACTCACCTTCAGCATAGTGTCTAAAGTAGTACTATCTCCGTGCTTCAAAATAGTTACATATACCTAAGATAGAGCATAAACAAGGAAGGTCCTTCAAAACCCACACTTTTTGAAATGCAACAATCAATTTCTACACATTTGGGTTAGGTTTCAGACAGATCTGGACGATACCAGCACTGATCCCTTCTATGTTTTAAGACTGGATTTGAAAGATGCATCAACTCCTTTATGTCTTCCTCAATTTCAGCATAATTTTGGTAATTTCAACCACCACAACACACCAGAACAAGAAACCTTTGTACCACGCAACACCTAGCTAGTAAGTACTTCACATACATTCAATCCATATGCACCACAGTTAGACTTCGTGCTCTGCAGGGCCAAACTGACACCTCTTCCACGATTCCTGCAGTTTACCACAGGGCTTTTAAACCTGGAGGACGTAGGCTGGTCAGCTCAGGTTCAGCACTGCACTTGAATAGTCTTCAAAACCCAAAAGCCAACACAATCTAGAGCCAGAGTTGTACTGTGGCAGTTAATGTGGGTACAGCTGAGCTTATTAGTTATGACTAAGTATTGGCCATGATAGACAAGGCTTACTTGATTCAGGAAACACAGGGATGTTTGTACCATGCTTCCCAGTATCATTTTCTTCATAACTGGACTTATCCAAGCTCCCACCACCTCTGCCAAAACCAGTTGTTCTCAAACCTTGACACTGGTTTCCTCTAGCCTCCCTATTCTTGGAAATACAAGAGTTCAGTGCGCACAGTGCTAAGTGAGCGGGGACAGTCTTTTGGGAACCAAAATTTACAATAACCTACAGGACTCCTCAGATCAGCTGACAGTATATGTTTTCCTTCCACATGGTCCTTAAATCGGCGTCGGGCTTCTTCTAATGTTGCCTTGTGCCCAGCTTTTCCTAGTTTGCCCAAAACCAGACCTCTCAGAAGGGCATCTAGATGACCTAATGAGTGATAGGAGGGGGAGGAAAAAAAAAATTATTTGGAGACACAATTCAGCAATTAATTTAAGTGTTCTTCTACCTAGATTGATCAGGGCAGAGTTGTGTAACAACCCTTCCACACGCTTGAGGATATCTAAAGAAACTAGGCCTTTTCTCACTATCCTTGATGCTAACTGGAGAATACGTTGGTGTTGGTTTTTTTTTATGGCAAGAGGGTCAGGAGAAGATAATTCCAGCCCAAATACAACAGGCTAGGCCTGTAACCTGAGCCAAGTCAGTAATATTAACCATTTGCATCTACAACAGGACTGACTAGGACAAGTACATGCATGTACATGGCTTTCCATCCTTGTAGTCTAGTAAGTTTCATGCACTCCAACAGACACAAAGCTAGAGCAGGGAATTTTTATCAGTCAGTGACCAGGTAGGGAAAAGTTTTACCATTTTAACTGGTGCCTGATAACGGAGGGTTGTTTTGGGGTTTTGTGTTTGTCTGTCTGTTTTTAAGTATAAAAATACCCCTGAATGCCTACTGCGGACTCCTCTTCCTTCCTTCTCTCCCCTTTCCCAAAATCTTGAGGGCTTTATTTACACGAGTTTTCCAAAACCACTACTGGATTTCACGGCATAAGTTTCCTACCCTCTCCAGGTTTGGGGTCCCATCCCAGTCTCTCCCCTATTGGTGAAAAGACATCCTTCACGAACACCTGGATTTCCTCATAGAAGTCTGTGTGGGACAAGAGGGTTGAGAGGATCCCCAGGTTACAGCTGAGGTCGCTCCAGACAGTATAATTGGGCTCATTCACAAAAGCTTCCATGACTTTTAGAACCTCTACAGTGCTAATGATTCCAGCTCGGGCCTGGAAGAGGAAAAGACACAGATTAATCTTACTTCCAAACTGAATTAAGATGTTTTAATAGCTCATTACATTATTTTTACAGTTGTCCCTGTTCAGTTTGCACAGACTGCACATAAACTACATTTTCTCTGTTGTGGGGCTCTGCCAAGGTGAGTTAACACCAGTCAGAGCACCTTAGCTGTCTGCTCACGGCACACAATGCTTTTTTATACACAGGTAAGCACTTTACGAGGAGACAGCTATATAATTATAAGCACATTTTGCAAACAAGAAACAGACAAGGAGATTAAGTGACTTAACAAAATTGCAGCAATGCTGGCAAGAAAAGCAAACCCCCAGAGTTATTCTCAGTCAGATACTACACCCACCAAAATCTTATTTTAACTAAAAACTGTAAAGACTTAGAGATTTAATTTTTGCTCTTCATTACATTGAGAGTGAAAAACTGCAGAAGTAATTTTTGCTTCCTCCTTCCTGTGAATTAGCACAAGTAGTACTGCCTTTCCACCTCTGGCAGGCAAATTTTATATTAACTGCTTCACAGTGTCACAAAAAACATTTCTATGCTTAGTGCAGTTGATAATACCTGCAGTAGGTATCTCCAACCAGGTTGCTCAGATTTTTGTTAATCTGGAACCATACCAGTAAATTATGGTACCAGAAAAGGGATGAAGATGAATTTTTATTCTCTAAGCTATATTCACCTATGATAAAAACATGATTAAAAATTAAACCTAAATAGGAGTCTAACACAATGTTCCTACGTGTATTATTTGCTCTTTTTTTTTGGTCCCATTGCTCTTGCAATATTTGGGAAATGACTCAGCCTATGTTTGAAGTTACAGGCTTTGAAGCTACACAAGCAGGGTATCAAACCCACATTTTTAAAAGTTTCCACATACTTGCTGACTAGCAAAAATAAGAAAGTGCAATCTGAAATACAGGGTACAGCAACTAATTGTTCAGAGCTAGCAACACCTGCTTTGTGTGTAATCCCGTGTTTAAAAAACAGTAAGAATCCCCAACAGCCAGGACAGTGCAGGACAGTTTTAACAAGACCAATTGAATAAAGCACATAGTGCTGATAGTATTTCATAAAGTCATTAAGGGAATCATTAAAATGTCCTTATTTTGCTGAGTTAAAAGAAAGCAAGTTCTCAAAAAGGTTGTGTAAAAAACCCCTACACTATAATACACCCCTACAGAGAACAGTACAACAGGAGTTATAGACAGACTGCTATAGGGTTTAAGTCTTATAATACAAGTTAGAACTTGTCAAGCTAATTAATAGCTAGATGTATGCAGTAATCCCAAAGGCACTTTGCCTCCAGAAACTGAGACTGACTCTTCAGACACAGATTTCTGCAGTTCCTGTAGCTCTCATTATTAAAACAGAATAGCAAAGGATTGCTTACCAGAGAGAAGAGATCATTCTGCAGGCCAAGCCTGTCCACAGGGGGTAGGGAGAGGTCTTTGATCGCCGGTATTAAACTCTCCAGCATGTCAGGGCTATACTGAGTACGGTAAAACCCTACTGTTCCAAGGTTTAACTGAAATGCACCAAAAGATTAAAAAGTTAAAAGGAACAAATACGGAAATGCTTTTTGTTTTTGAACGACTAGAAATTTCTCAAAGCATCACAGCTCAGAGAAGTCAGTCACTATCGGTTGAATGAAAAGAAAAAACAAACCATAAACAAGGGAGAAAGACTTAAGATTTCAAAGAAGAAATGCTCACTAAGAGGTATAGAAGATGAAGAGAGCTGACATAAAGAAACAGAGGCTAGAGCTAGAACTAGGAGCAAGGAGAAAAGAGAAACTTCTCTTCTAGGGGTAACTCCTAACTAAAGTAAGAGTAGTCATGCACTTAGAAGATACAATGCAAGAGGCTGAAGGTGCTAGGATCTTAACATTTGTAACCTCTCTCCCACAACCTGCTCCATTCATTTTTGATAGAGAACCATTTTCTTAAGGTGCATAAACACCTCTGCCCAGTGTACAAGCAAGTCACGGTCCGTAACCTTGATGAACTATATCGACTACACACTGCTACCTACTACGATTTTAGTGTAGATGGTCAAATATTGTGGTTGGTTGAACAACAGCACCTGGCATAAACCAAAAACATTGCTGAGCTCATCAGGAAGTCACCCCCTTTGCCGCTGCTATGATTTTTGGTCAGTCCAGTTGCCAGTCCTCAGGACTATGGCACCAACAGAAAACCTCACAGACTGACAACCTTTGCAGCCAGCAGTCCCACGAATTCGCCTTGGACTGAGCTGGACTGTTGCCTTCTCAGGCAGAAATAACAAACTTTACCCTCATTTAGGACAGGGCATTTTCAGAGTTGCTCATTCATTTCACTCCCCTCCCTACTACCAGGGAGGACCCAGACAGATACGGTGATTCAAGAGAATACACAGGCCTGACAGCTGGAATGCCCATCTTAGATAAATAGGAAGAGTTGATTAATATTAAAAAAAGAGACTAACCCTTAATATTATTTCACAGAGTCACCTCTCAGAGTACAGCTCCAGCTTAGAAACAATTACTCTTCCACCTCAGTAGTTCCTACAGCAGTAGTCCCAGCCAGTTGCTATCTTTCAATTTTTAAATTCAGTTTGACTGGTGTCTGCAGGAGACCACAACAGTGAATTTTTTCACTTCCAGATTTGTACTTGTCTGGCAATAGCCAGTAGAAAACCTTCACACTAATGAAAGATAAACAGGACTATTTTTGCTTTAACTAAACTGCAGTTGCCATGGGATACCAAAAAAGCCACCACATTTCAACCCAAAAGCTGCCTCTAATTGCACACTGTTTTTCCGGGCTCGGACTCCTAAATGGTTCAGGTTTACATTGTCTAGACTACTCTTGGAAGGCAAAGGACTACACTAAGCAACCACTATAGAGAGGAGCCAACATTCAACCGCAGCACAGAGAGGCCCCCTCCATCAGAAATACAAGACTGCAAGGGGGGAAGGAAAAAAAAAAAAGAGGAGGAAAAGAAAATGCAAGGGAGCATTATAGTGACAATCAACAGGTAATATGTTCTCCTTTGTGACAACTCACCTTCACCCACTGGTCTGGTCTGATGTCTTTCAAAACCAAGGTGAGCTCTGGTTTGTCCATCAATATTTGCATTTTGGCACAGGTGGGGTCATCACTTGTACAAATACTTATGGGGACCATCCACATGGGGAAATCCTCCCCTAAAAGAAGAAAGAATAAAAAGGAAGGCCTAAGGAAAAAAAAGTATGTACACAACACTGAGAAACTCTGCCTGATGTTCAAACAAGTTTCAGCAGCAGTTTAAGCCAGGCTACCTAAATTTAAATCTAAAAGGGCACAAGTCTGAAGGAAAACAGCAGTTCTAGAGTTAAAAACCACGAATCTCTACATCACCCTTCAAGCCAAACATTTCAATTTCCATAAGCACAGAAGATGGGTGGAATCTGTGCCTTAAGATAGAGCTGGCTTCCATATGAGGTATTTATATTTCAGCACTATTGAAAAACCACCAGTTTACAGAGCTTCTCAGGTAGCAGCACTGGCCTTAAACCGGACATCAGAAGAAATGCATCTCAGAATGAAAACTGAACCAAGGACTGCAGATGAATGCTGTTCTCCATGCAAGGAGAACATGGAAACCACGTGTGTGAGAACACTCAAACTTAGATTTTTCTAAGTTTTAACAAATGCTTAAAACACCTGAATCCAAGCAGAGCACCTGCCCGCTCTGCAGTGCAGCTCGTTTCATCTCTCAAAATTGCCGCCATTGCATGGAAAGCAACAAACACTCCACTCTTGCTCTTAGCACTCATCTTACCAGTATAGGGTCCACTGGCACAGAATTTCTTCTGGATTAACTTCAACACTTTGTCGTCTTCTTGCTGAGAGAAAAAAAAAAAGAAAAAGCAAGAGAGAGAAAGGAATTATCAGACATCTAATCTCAGCTTCTGTATATCACAATACATTCATGTGCCCTCTGTTAAATGGAATCACTTGTATTCTCCTCCGGAGAAAGGAGCTACCTCAAGAATCATTCCAATACATTAATCACCGTTACTGTTAAAACATAACGTGCCCTATTTCTCATTTGAATTTGTTGTCTGACTTCAGCTTCCAGCCAGTAATCCTCACTCACCCTGCAATCTTGTAGAATAAGCATAATTAAACTGGAGTGAAAAACGTGCGGCAAGGGGAGCTAAGTCAGATACTCCCTCCCCCAACACACATTTTGCACACAAAGAGCAAACGGGCTATGTCAGCAAACTCCAAGCACATGACCTAGAGCGCTTGTGGAATAACTCCGGATCGCTTTGCAGCGGGTTCCTCAAGTGAGCTGCACTTCCCCTCCCTTCAGAAATAGATTTGTCCCTGAACAAAGCAACCCACTGTGCTGCCTCCTGATCAAACAGAACTTTTTAAGTAACTGCATGCTACTAAATTTGATCCTAAAACACAGTTAAAGGCAGAACTTCTGATCTGAAGTGCTGAAAAACACACAGTTCTATTTACCTGTTCAGCTTCCACATAAATGAGCGGAAATCCCATCTGTTTGGTCCATGTATTCATCACAGCAGCAATAGGTTTACCACTAGCTTTTTCCAGGCTTTCCCAGAGGTCCTCTGCAGAAGAAAAGTCTGACTAAGGACTCCCAGAGTCTTGACATGTCAGATACTATCAAGGACACTATATGGGCACTGGAGGGTGGCAGACTGTATTTGTCTGGTTTGCCCTTCGTGTTTTGGGTTGTGTTTTTATCAAATTGTAACATACGCTAGGCAATAAAAAGGAAATAGTTTAAACCGCTCGTGGAGTAGAGAGGGGAGAATAAAGCTTCTTTGCTACTAGAACAATTGCAATCAATAAACATTGTGATAAAGTGTAATAAAAATGAGCATTAAATATTCAACATGGTAAATAGAAGAATCTTTTCCTTAGGTTTTTCATATATTCTGCCAAAAGAGCTGACCGAACGACATGGACTGTTTTTGGCTGATAGAGCATGATGTTCCACTTCCACATTTATGCCTAATACACAAAAAATGGTTTCGGTAAAGAAAGCGCTGTGAGATGTTAGACAAGACTTTGAACTGTTTAATCACACATGCAATCAATACTGCAAAAGGAAGCTTGCAAAAGGCTTACTTGGCAAATCAACATACTCTATTTCTAAATTAGATTACTACGCAGATGTGGTTATCAACGGTAAATGCAGCCCTTTCAGATTACCTCAGCCACACGCTCCTGAGATAGAGAACCCCTTGAGGATGCCGAATTCTGGCTGTGCAGGGGACACATTGTACGGAACCGGAAACAAGCAACTATTTTTCTTTGCATTTCAGTTATCTCCGGTGGAAAACACAGCTGTTTAAGAATCCGTCACTTTGGCACTAAAAATTTTGTCTCCAGAAATCACTTTTCTTAAGCATATAATAACCACCAGTTACCTGTAGCGGCATTCTTCTGCTGGAACTTCGTTAAGTATAAATTCATTCCTTTCCGAAAGTCCTGGGAACACACAATTGAATATGTAATGGCACCAGAACAGAGGTCCCTCCTATCCTCCCTCTGTGCTGCATTTATATTCAAGAATCGGCCACGGAATCTTAGGATCAGTATGTACATCTGTAACTCCTTTCGCATTTTCCCACTATGTCATAGAGCCCAAATACAAATCGTAAAAAAGTATCAAAATACAGAATACACAGATTTAAATATTTTTTAAATCTGTATTTTTAACTGTAAAAAGATTTGACAATCTACATTTGGTTTTTTAACAACAATCTTTTTACCTCATCACCAATGTAGTCATGTAGCATTCGGATTACAGATGCTCCCTTGCTGTAAGAAATAGCATCGAATATTTCATCTACTTCGGAGGGATGGCCAACACTAACCTGTGGTAAACAGGATAATTAACAGTGAGAACAATTTTAACTGCCATAAGACTGATTTTGCTCGCTCTAGTGTTTAAGGAGCTGACTTTTCTCACTGAAGAAACCATATGCATATCCATCGCTAAATTGTCTTAGTGGAATCTCTGCGCCCAGTCAATTAAAGTTAATCACATATGGCTGGGTTAGGATTGGTTTATAGGTTAAACATACTTTAACTAAGCCTTTGGTATTTAATCAAATAGACTTGGGGATCTTGCTTCAGTCCTTTGGTTCAACACCAAGCAAAAAAAAACAAAAGCAAAAAAACAGTGGAAGTTGTTTAATTCTGGGACAGTGAACAATACATACTCAGGAAATCAACTCCATGAGTAAGTCACTCTAAAATGACCTGTTGTACAAAGCAAGGTCGTCTCCCAACATCTTCTACATCAAACATTGCCTAAGCTCTCTGAAAACTTGTCCATGGTGATCTCCAGAAAATACAAGGGAGTCTTCTTTTAGCATAGGTCCCAGTTTTGCTGTAACTGAGCTCACTGCTGGTGACTTTTCTTCATCACTAACTGCCGCCCTGTTTCCAAAGCAGCAAGTCCAGCTAGATCCTACTTATTTCAAGACTGTCTGCATCACACTCACAGTTCTGGGAGACAACACAGGAACATCCAAGGTGGACTCAGATGGAAACCAGTACAATCCCAGCGAAGTTTGGTAGCCTGGGTTCTGGGCTATGCCGTGCTCTGTTTTATGTTATTGAGCACTGAAATAAGTCAGCAGCTACTTCACTGTGCTCAAGGGCCAGAAAACTACCCACTTCGATCAGAAACCAAACCAAAAAACAAATAATGACGAGTTTTGATCACAACTTTGCCATTCCAAACCACTGGACCAGAAAAACTCCGGAAGCCACCATCTTTGGACCCTCAAACCTAACTTCTGAAATACTAATTCAAGTAGAGGAAAATCCAGAAAGTGTAAATGCAACCTTAGATTTTCCTTTGCATCGTGAATGACTGCAAAGTGCCCTTTTTCCTTAATAGGGAAAAAAGTTTACACACAGCTGACAGGAAAAAAAAAAGGGAGACAACCAATAGCAAAGACAGAACTTACTTCAATAGGATGACTGTTGTCTAAGGCATCAAGCTCTTGAGCTCGTGTGTAATCGGCAGAAACAAACTGAGTCCAGATATCGTACTCCGGGAAACAGTGATCTACACACAGGTACTCAATCCAGGAGGCAAATCCTTCATTCAGCCAGAGATGAGTCCACCATTCCTGAAAAGAAGGCGGAATAAAGAACAAAATTCCAAGAGCTTCATTTAATCAACAAGAAGCTTCCAGCAAAGATAAGCTGTTAATAGCCTAGTTTAGTATAAATCAGAGAAACAGGTAACACATGTAAGCAGAAATTCCTCTCTATAAAGAGGTCATCAGCCCAAGAAGAGTAATCAGCAGCCTAAAACTGTCCTCCCCTCCGTGTTAAGTTTTCGAAACTCTGGATGGAGGAGAACTGCATCAGGTACAAATGAAATTCCTGGAGACTAGACTAGAGGTCAGAG
Organism: Phaethon lepturus; assembly: GCF_000687285.1. Lineage (NCBI taxonomy): Eukaryota > Metazoa > Chordata > Aves > Phaethontiformes > Phaethontidae > Phaethon > Phaethon lepturus. Next base: position 24,519 of record NW_010515384.1, on the reverse strand, counting down.
CAGAGCCACCGAGGGGACAGCTAACAGCGTCAGCCAGAGTCGGGGAAGAGTCAGTGACGTGCAAGGCCACAGTTCAGAGAAACAGCAGAACTGTGGGCAACACGACAACAGTGTCTTTTTCAAACTGAATAGCAGCAGCTGCAAAAGACCGATTTTGTTTGTGTTTGGGTTTTTTCTGCTAAAGAATATGCTTACATAAAGGAGAAAAAACAAATCTGAAAAAGTGTTCCAGACTACGGAAACCTGAAATCTAGTAAACAGTTAAAAGTTGTTTCGAGTTGTTTCTCACCAGCCAAACAAAGGTGGGCTTTGTTTTTTTAAGATAAGAATGTTACATAGACATTTTCAAATTCTTCCCTTCATTTCTAATATTTAACTGAAGTAGGCGAGATAAGGAAACAAGCTACGGATACTGAGGAAGAAAACACCCTTTTCCATAACTGCACTTACAAACCATCTTTAAGTGTAAATGGGGCAGTTAGCTCAGTCAAGCAAGGCTACGATGATACGTGCCCTGAAGTAAAAGAAACTGAACAGGATGTAGAATCAGCCCAGTAAGCTGTTCTACAAAGAACTACTGCTTCTACTATGAATGAAACATTTACCCCAGGGAGGGTGGAATTTCCAGAAGGAAAGCTGTTACTGAAACTCTACACAGATAAGCCCCGCTTTATTTTTAGAGTGGAGACTATCCAATTTTCTTTTACATTTCTGATCGCATCTGTTTCCAAGACGAGGTTCCAATACACACAGATTGGTGCCAAAGGATTAATGCAACTGCAAAATAGATTCTTGGGCAATTAGGTTGGACTTCTAAATCTTTTCACCTCCCTGTTTTTCTCTCTTATCCTACCAGCAACCTAATTGCTCACAAATATTCCTTCCCCTGGAAGTATTCTGATTTCATTTATCTTTAATGTAGGAAAAACCAGCATATTGTGCTTGCCAATAAGATCTGGTACTAGCAAAGTAAACCAGTGATGCTACTGAGGCTTTCTGCTGTGCTGTATGCACCTCAGATTACAGAGGAGAAAAAGCTGACTTTCTGGAATCTGAGAAGTAATATCGGAATGTTTTTTCACATTTCACAGTTGCATCACAAAACACAAAATAATGAGAGAAAAAATTCTTAAAGAAAATTTTTTGAAGACCTAGAACTTCAAAAGGAAAATAAAAAGCTAATTCAATATAAATTTCAGAGATTCTTGTAAATGATACTTTCTCAAGCTTACTGCCACAGTTCTCAATGGTCAGAAGGACCATGAATGGTTCGTGGGTCACTAATGGTTCCCAAGGCACTTGCTGGCATCCTACGGTGTTGTCTAGTCACATGATGCTGGCTCTCCTTGCTTCCAGCTGCTCAACTGTACTAAAAGCTAAAAATATATTACTTTAATATTACTTTTTCATTTAAATATTGTATTGCTCTCACATGGAAGCTACCTATGCTACCACAAACAGGAATGGACACAGCTGACTAGATTTTAAGAGGCACGGCACTATAGAAAAGTTTGACAAACTTTGCTTAGTGTTATAATTAATATTTACACTGGGTTTTTCCCTCCCCATCCACTCACACTTCATTTAAGCAGCCTAAAAGCCAGAACAATGCAAATTTGGGGCTCCAGAAGCCATGCTTTTTTACCAAACACACTGGTTTCTCACAATACAAAAAACTTCCTAACCTGTGAAATATCTGGATTCAAGCATCTCTTTGCAGGGTTTGGGAATAGGAACGTCAGATTTAATTAACAGAGTAAGCTGAAGCCATTTGTTAACAGCAGAAGCTCTGACAGATACAGGTTTCAGTTTTTAGCACTAAATGGAATTTATTTACAGATTTCAGTCTTGCTGCCTCACGTATACTTTTATTCTCACCAAAATGACTTAAACATCAAACCATTCAGACAGCTGGCTCCCCACATATCCGAAGCAGTTCACATGAGTTACTACTGAGCAAGTTTTCAGCTACTGGACTAGCACAATTTGCAATGCTGAGCTGCTACTGATATGCCTGCTTGGTATGAAAGCCTGATGAGTGAATCATGCCTACCTGAAAGGAAAACAGTGGATTATTGCTTCTAAGTAATCTGACCAGCCAAAATAATTTCCATGGAACACCCGCTCAACTCTAACTAAGACTATATTCAAACAACTGAACATTACTTCACATAGAAAAGATCTAGGAATACCTCTAAAGAACACACTAGTAAAGAAGAAAGTGGCAATAAAGCACTATTTAAATATTTAATTTTTTTTTTTAGTTTCAAAGATAGCATGCCTGCTATGAAGGGGCACTTGAAATAACACATGATATGAAGCACATGTCAAAGAAAACTAGAAGAACTTGTAACTGTTAGATACCATGGTCACAAGGTTTCCAAACCACTGATGAGCAAGTTCATGTCCTACAACCAGAGCAACCCACTGGCGAGATGAAGAACAGGAATTTTTGGGGTCAATGAGCAATGCAGTCTCCCTGTATTTAAGAGAGAAAGACAACTGAACAGAATGGTACATGCCTAGAGAAAAAACACAGTCAAAAGTAGGTTAAATTACCTAAGCAAGCTAAAAAATGCAGTACAACTGAAAAAAACCAAAAGCTATTTCAGTTTAGACATTAAATTATTTTGGTAAGTTCCACAGCTGTTGGAATGCTTTGGAGCAATAATTCCTTACGGCATGCAAGAAGACAAGTGCAAAAACCCAGGCAGGAACAAGAAAGTTTACCCTTTATTTATAAAATAGCTCCACTACATAATCTAGGAACCTTAACTGTAGCTCCCTTTGCACTGCATGATGTATGCACAGCAAGTCTTCTCTGCCTCCCTCATCCCCAAAGGAATTCCAACTCTTCCAAGAGCACAACCAGCCGTGTTACACTCGCCACCGCAGAGGCACAAGATTCTCCACACAGGGCACACATGCACACGCACACAAGTGCTCCCTAGGTCAGGTCCACAACCTTCCGCTATAGGCACCCCTGGCATGCTCAGGACTTAGTGGGTCAGTCAGAAAGGACTTCTGGACTGCTGTAACTCAAAGGGGAAAAACGTGCATCTCAAAACATAGATGGTGCCTGCAGATTATGCCAACCTTCTGTCCCCAAGGGGAAAAAGCAAGCGTGCCAAACTGAGCGTAAGGGGGGAGGGGAAATTAACAGCACAATTAAGAAAGGCTTCCAAAAATTCTACTCATACAGGACAAATTTTTTTTCCCCCCACAGGGAGTAAAATATCAGATTTAATCAGAATTGTGATAAGCAGACAAGTAGATTTTAAACCTGGACTCAAATTTCCATTTCAATTTTTAAGGCCAAATTAGAAGTTTAGCAGAAGAAATTCAAACTATTTCAGGATTTAAAGTCCAAAGCTTACAAGACCAATGTTGTACAAAATGAAGGAAAATCGTTCTAATAATGAGCACAGATAACATAATAATATCAAGCAAAAGTCCAAAAGCTTGATCGGATGAACAAAAAAAAAAACTGAAAAGGAAGGCAAGTTAATATTTTTGATTTACTCATATCCACATGGTTATACTGTGGTTGCTAAATTTACCAACTTGCCTACAACATAAAATAAGAAAGTCTTCCAGCTGTGTCAGTAAGTACTTAACTTTTACGGGGAAAAAAGCGGCCAAGAAAGTTCTCTTGTAGAACAGACAGTGCTGCCAGACACTTAAAAATCTCACACCCTTGGGCAGCAGTTGTAATCGCTCATTCCTGCCTTCCTAAGATTTGTACAATAATGCACGCTGCTGCAGAAGTCAAAATTATCCAAACCGAAGCAAGAGTTGAAGGTATTTACTCAGTCTTATTTGGGATGATACCAAATAATTACAGATCCCTAAAACTAATCCAATTACTTCCAAGAATTAGTGAACAAAGAGGGGGAAAGACAGTATTTTAACAGCATACCTATAAGTAACAAGGCCCCAGTTCTCCATGGCACCTTTATAAAATAAATACAAAGGTTTATTGATATTGATACACACCTCTTCCTAAATGTTTAAAATTCAAATAAAATACAGTTCATCAATAAAGTGAGTTACTTTACCAGCAGCAAAGTCTGCAATAGCTATGAGATCAATTTTAGGAAGAGGGTAAGGAACATTGAAGTAGTCCTTATAAAAAGGCAGAGTTTTAGCAGCAACCTGTAAGAAACAAAAGGAGAATGTTATGTTAACTTGCAACAATTGGCAAAACTGGAAAATTTATGACTGAAACTAGCCTAAGAAAGCAACATATACAAGATTTCTTCCAGAAGCCCCATTCTCATCTTCCGGAGCACAATGGTTTGGAAGACTCCCATCCCTTTTCCTCCCAGGCTGTAAGCCTACTCTTCAATACTTCTCATCATCCTTGGACCAAAGTCTACATCACCAAATCAGAAGTCAATTAAACCAAATGTTTTTGTCATTAGAGACTTTAGTTTGTCCACAACTGAAATTCTGTTTAATATCAAGCCCAGTCTCTCTGAGCCATGAAAGCAAAAAACCAGCCTCGCGAGCTTTGCATGCATTTAGGTGACTGAACAGAGGACAGTGCTACGTCCAGCCTCTTGGAGATCACTACAGCGACAATGAAGTCACCCTGAGCACATTTACCTCTAATGCAAACTTTCCTTGTTCCGCTTTGCCTACAGGAGTGTAAACACGCACTAAGACGCCATCAAGGGACCTGGCCTCTACGAAGTCATATTCTCCCACCACAAATGCTACAAGATACGTCGACATTGTAGGCGTGCGAGCGAACTTCACTTCCACCAGATTTTCATCATCTGGGTACGGCTTCCGGTCAACGACATTCTTTCAACATGAAAGGGATTCAGTTAGTTTCATGGAAGTGAAACTGCATTACACAACACATTTGACTAACTATTCCATCATTATGAGTCATGCATTTAAAACGAAAGGAGTTCTTTTACGATTTTAAAATACAGAGCACAATGTAGTTCCCTTCCTAACTAAAAAAGCCCCATCACACATGGAGCTGTACTTCTGTATATTATAAAAGTTAGACTCCATGACTGCGAAGGCTGCTGAACACATCAGCTACCAGCTGCTGTCCTTCAAAGAGAGTATTACCCACATCCCAGGAAGGCATCAGGCTTTCACTTTAAATTCCGAAACAGAAACCGTAACCATGTGGTCAGTGGGCAAGGCTAGACTTCACAGGTAACTATGAAAGTTAGCTACCGGAATTAAAAAAAAGGATATTTTTAGACTCACTTGCTCTTCTCCAGCAACATAATCTAGAAGTATGTGCACCATATTTAAAGTAGCAACCTGAAAACGCCCACTTGTATTTGCGACAGCGGTACTTCTACTTGTACATTTTATCCCATTTGAGGTCAGAAATTCTCTAGAGCAGAAAACATGCTTATTTCTTTCAAGTGCTTATGTAGCTATAACAGCTACATAAACACACAAAGGCTTCTTTTTTTTTCCCACTCTTAAGCAGCACGTGGCTTGACATATGCTAAGACTTTTTTTTTTTAAACCACCACCACTGTGGCTTGTACAACCTGTTTAGGTTTTGTGCTAGAATCTGACATCACAGTATCATCTTTTTAAAAGCTTCTCAATTTATTGCTGCTTAGTAATAGCTAGCAAGACAGCCTATATTCCTAATTCTGTCTGTTAACAAAGACACACTATTGACTATCAAATAATCAGCTGGTGTTATTACAGCTTTATTTAAAACACTGTTTACTTGCACATCAAGAACTTACCATATTTGACAAAGCTACTCTGTCTTTGGGAACCACCAAAGAAATATCAAATGTTGCCTTAATAGCAGGCTCATCCCAGCAAGGGAAAGCTCTGCGAGCATCAGTAGCCTGAAGGAAATAAGAGCATTAAACAAATAAATCACAAGAGATTGTGACAATAAAGGACACACAAAAATTCAGCATATTTTACAGGCAAGAAGTTGGGTGAATGATGGCTAGTCATCGGTGTAGACTCTCTTCCCTGACACTCTTGACCTCTGCATTAGAGCATTTTATTCTTATTTATTAGTTTAAAAAAAAAAAAATGCAGCTGAAAAGCACTCTGCGCTCTGATGGAATTCTACAGTCTGAGCAAAATTTAGCAGAGTCATGACAGAAGCAAAGCTCAGTCATGTGAAAGCAGAGAGGGCACCCAGGCGTTCACAGACCATACACACAAGACCACCTATTTATATTCCATTAGTAGACTGCACCCAAGAAATGTTCTATTTGTACTAGGCAGGTACTCCATGTTTTTATGTAACCAGGCAGATAACGATGAAATTACAATTTGGTATAAAATTCTGTCATTATGTTCAGGGTTTACATAATACTTGAGACAGAATCTGGCTCACATTTTGAATGTCATTAAGATACAGAGATAAAGGCAGAGTGTCCTATTAAAAAATTAATGTACTTCATAAAGGAAAGTTATACAGAGGTATTTAACCACGTCTAAATAAACAGCTGTTCTTAAACATTGCAGCTATTGTATATATATACACACAATGCATCACACATCAGCATGATCCTTGGCTGGGGAATGTGCCAGATACAGAATTCACTGACCTTGAAGTTGCAACGTAGAGGCTGCTTTTAGTATTACCCATCCACACTAAGAGCAAGAACCAAAAAAATATGGATTTTTTTAGATGTACCCAGAGGGTATAGCTCAAGCTAGGAAACTGTGTTTTTGCTTCTTCTAAGTATAAATCCTGTATTAAGAATGACATTCCTTGAAAACAAAAATACAGCCCATACCTCAAACTGAGTGACAGCAGCATAGCGTGTGTCTCCAGTAGGGGTGGTATATTTACTTCGGTAAAAACCTTTCATTTTATCATTCAGCTCCCCTACAAAGTCTATCTTTAGCGTCCCTGTCCCTGTAACAGAAACAGACGGGGCATTGTTATTTGCATGTGCCAAACAGACCATTTATTTGGTCTGGACCTTCAGGCCAGGCTACTCAGCTGGCCCATTGCCCTTCTGAAATAAGATGTCCCTTCAACTCATCCCCACCCATCACTTTTTTGCCAGCCTCCCTCAAACCCTTCACTCTCCTTACACAAAATAAGCTCCAGCAAAGCCAGACTCCCCACGGCATTTTAGCATTGGTTGGAGTTCAGAGGCTGCTGTGGTACTCAGCAATAACCAGGAGAGACCTACCTTACAAACCATTTGAGAATTCTGATCCTACAATTCTTACTTTGAGTAAAGTTGCAAAAATATAGGGTGGCTAGTAAGTAATAATAGCATCCTATGAAGTCTACTACAAAAGCCAAGATGGAGCACTGGCTGCTTTCAAGCTTATAAGTCAATTAGTCTCAGGATTTATTCTGCCCTTGATGTCTGAGTGCAAAAGGGGAAACCTGATCTTGATCAGAGAGGCAGCATGCCAATATCCCACAGAATGAAGCACTTAAATTTTATCGCCCTAGAATCTTTATATTTGTATTTGTCAAGATGAAATAAAACTGTTTTATTCAAACCGAGGAGCTAAGTTTCAATCAGCAAACTCCTCAGAGCAAAAAAATCTATATAAGTTTCAAAAGAACTAGTACATTCATGCCTAGGAAAGTACTGCAGTAATTCAGATTAGCTCATTCTCAGTAAGAGGAAAACAGATCATCAGTATCTAACATAAATAGCTTCTGAGCGGACCTCCCAATAGCAGGTAACCCTCAGGTGTTGGAAACAAACATCACCATTAGTGAAACATTTTCAATTCCAGAAGCTCACAAAGTGACTTATAGTGGACAGACTCCCTAGAGAGCACTACGTTTGCAGTCAGAAACTTCAGGGACAACAAGAGCTGTCCTACTCCACCTTTTTCAAGTGCAAACATCTTAAACACACAGTTGAAGCAAGCAGAAAGCATGAAAATAGCTCTTACCTTTCTGAAGGGTACTGGGAAAGGAGAGAGTAACCTTTTCATCCTCGTTTTGATAGTTGAACCCGGTGGCATGTACCTCTGAAACAGAAAAACAGACTACTTTGTACAGAATAAGCCCCAGAGATGTTTTTCTAACTCATGAGCATTTAAAATTAACTAAATCAGCTGAATCCAACATGCTGTAGCTACTGAACAAATCAACTAAGATTTACAAATAATCCGGAATGATATAAACGCAAGCAATCAAAGAAATGCCACCCATTGTCAGAGTTCCATGACAGAGTTCCAAGTATGTTATCTTGCTTCAGACAACTGAATCTACCACATTTACATCAGACTATACAGCCACAGACTCAAAGCACCACCTCCGCACTCCTTCCACCTCTGCTATACATCCCGTCCATCAGGATGCTGCACTCATGCACGGCAGGGAAGTCTTCTGCTGTGCCGAGTAATGAAAGCTGTACCGTTAGATTGTAAGCTTGCGGTAAGAACCGTATCCTGTCCCACACCGAGAACGCTGGTAACAACTAGCACAGTCCTGATAAATGGTAAAATATTGCACAAACCTTCCCCTCACTAGTAAATGCTTACGTCAGCGCAGCAGTACTCTTAGTTATTCCAAACAGGATGCTTGTGATTTAACTAATTTGTGGCTCTCACTTTGAAAAGCACACTAATATCCACAGCAAAGTGTTTTTGTTTGGTTTTAACACACAATGTTGATTTTATTTAAAATTGTCTTCAGAACCAGAGACCTACCTTGGAGTTTATATACCATTCAGCAAGAGCGTCCAAAATCAACCAGAATATTAAGCAGCGTGGCATTTACACCACATTAGATCTATTTGTAGATGCAAATATCCGAACTACGAGGCCAAGCTGGATAGATGGGGAAGCAGTACACAGGAATTAAACTGTCCTGCAGCTTAAGAGTTCGCAGAGCCCAGAGAGAACACCTGGGGTTGCTTCGTCCTTCCCAATTCACCAAGCCCCACTCGCTGCATCCAAGGTGATGTACATCTATGCTCCTTCAATCAAAAAGTCTAATGTACGACCTCACTTTGCAAGTTCTGCTACTTGTGTCACTCTATACTCAACCACCACATTAACTAGCTATCTACAAGGAATGCAAACCTCCACCACAACAAATGCTTTCTACCATGCATCAGCATGTTGAACTACCAAACCTGGTAAGCCTGGACACAACAATACATCTTTTTACGCAGACATACTGATGTATAATTCTAGATTTATAAATACAATAAACATTTGGCAGTTCAGTATAGTTTTGAAAGGTTTGGGAAATGCACAGACCAGTTTAAAGTAACAGCATTCCTAGCACAAGGTGCCTGTCCCACCCCACCTACATCACTCAAATCAATGTGAAAACACACCTACGATATTGAAACGCCAGCAACGGTCTAGCAATCTTTTCAGGTACTTTCAAAACTGACCTAGGAAGAAAGATTCGGTAAATAGCTTCAGTTATCTACTGAGATAGATACTAGTTTTGAAGGCTCTCAGAAAAAAGCGCAAAAAGGAATACTGGAAAGTGCCGCGATAGAGGTGAACACCCTAAAATAAAAACGTACCACTATATCAACATCTTCATCACATGGAATTCTGAATGACAAAGCTTGTTTGAAACAACAATTTAATTTACAGAATGACCTGTCTTCCGTACTCAAATATCACTACAAGAATCCAGGTATTCTGTTTCAGAGGCAGCCTAAGCACACTCGCAAGATGTTCAGCTAAGTTGTTCCATATGTGACAAGAGTAACTGGAAACATGTTTTTATTTTTATAAAATTTTAAGTGCTGTTTGTTCTGGAATGGTATGATTTCAGCCTTAACTCAGAGTTAATACCAACCTCTGCTCACAGAGAACAGAAATGCAGAAGCTGCATGAATACATTAGTCTTAACTACTGGTTTCACAGTGCTCTGCTCAGTGTTTAATCAGAGTTAACCACCATGTTAGGGTACATAACACAAAAATGCTTACAATAAAACAGTTCTATCTGTAAAAAAATACAGTACAGAAACAAATTCAAGAAAAAAAATCTTTACAGGATCAAGTAGAAGAATGTTAGGCTACTAGTCTGCACTGAGGAGTTCCAAGATTTTTAAAATCAACTGTGAGAATGATGAGATGGACCATTTAAACAGAATACATGCCAAGGACATCACAGTGCCAGCAAGTGTTGGGCAACGAGCAATGAAAAGTACAGGTTTAGCTTTTCTTCTTATAATTCTGCAGAATACTGCGGCAGAAAAGGAGACGTTATAAGAGCGTTGGAGAGAAGATATTCAGGGGAGCAACGCTAATACACAACATACTAGTCTGCAAGTGGGCTTCCCCGCAACAGAGTGGAGCTGATTGCTGGCTACATCATTTAGATCCAAAGAATTTTGACCCCCGGTTATCTCTAGAGTCCAACGGACAACACATCCGTTGTTCTGCAATAGCACATTAGTGACCTCGGTCAGAGGGAAAGATGGGCTGAATACCTGTTGGAAATTGATGTTAGCCTGCCTGGGAGGAATCCTGGTGCTGGACAACCTGCAGAAGCTGAGCTGTCAGCCTGTGGTCAGAGGCTAAATAAGAACCTGAGAAACATCTGATAAAGATCAGTACAAGAATGCAGTAACACTCCCCCCATGTATTTTAAAACGACCACAGCAAACCAAAAACGTTTGTATCTTTTCACAACTTTAAGGGCAACAATCCGATACCAAAGACAAACAATACCATGACTTCAGGATCACAGCTCTAACCTACTGAAACCGAGACATACAGAAGAATGCGTGTTATGCAGACCTTCTGCCAAAAGTTGACAACGAATATCAAGTTTCCCCCTTCCTTCTCTCCCAAATGTGAAGTTCTCCTAAGCCTATTTGAATTCGTAGCTCCACTACTTTATAACCTTTTCAACCTGTACTAGGAAAGCCATAGGTAAGACACAAGTAAACATTACCAGCGCTAGAAGAAGCCGAAGACCTCCAGGGTTTTTTGCCCCTGCACCAGCCTGGGAAAGCACATTAACATGCAGAAAGCAAACTTGTTTGAAAGAGCTTCTCAACCTTCATTTTACAGTGTTGGATCCCAATTACCCTAAGGTCAGAAACAATGTTTAAACAAGTTATAGTTTTAATAGGCTGGAAGGAGCCATCTGATGAGCGATGCTGTGCGCTCCCAGCACGTACCGATCACAATCTCCGCCGAAGGAGGCCGAGAGTCCCGCGATAGCCCAGCGCTGCCCCACCGGCCCTGGCAACTAGCCCCTGACAAGCATTCAACAGCAACAGCAAGAGCGCGTCTGGAACCGAAGGTAACACCCATTTACAGCTTCACACGACGTGTACTCGCTGAGGAGTTGGTGTCTAGAAGAGTGTCTTTCCACACTCAACTCCAGCATTTTTATTTTTTTTTTTTTTAATTCTCAAAGCAGCTGCTTGTATCAATTTCCGAAACAGCAGAATATAAACGAAAGATTCAAAGTTCCTTTTTTTTTTTAAACTATTCAGCACCAATAATTTAATCCAGAGCAAAAGAACCATGGAAAACCATCAACAATACTTTTTGTTAGAGTTTAAGAGAACTGCTTATAACAAAGATGTAATTGCAATAAAAGGCTGTCTGAATTCCTAAGTGTTGAATACAAAAGCTCCTGAAGAGAACAACACAATTTTGGCAGCCTACTAACTTTGGAGAGTTTGGCACTGCAAGGTTGCAAGTTAATCACTAGCACATTAGTACACAGCCTGGACCAAGTCGCATGAGAAAATAAAAAGCTGCTAGTGCTCCATGTCTTTGGAAAAAGATGCATAAAAGTCAGATCTAGCAACCCTCCCAAACTCAGAGCACCACATATCAAATTTTACAATAGCATTTTAAATAAATTTACAGCCCTTCTACAGAGTACTTCCTGAAACTGCCCAGTAACCAGATGGATACATCAATTAATGATCCCAATTTTTGCCTTACATGCTTATGAATGTGGATCCTAGCCAAAGGTTTTAAGCAATGTCAAATGTGCATGTATTTCAAAGTGAAGACAAAGCCAGGTGCAAGAGATGGAATTTTTTTCAAGTAGCCCCCATTCCGTGGCATGGAGAAATTCACAGGCAATTAAGGTATGGTGGCTTAGTGAACTCACATTCATCAACTGAGCTGCAGTGACTGTGTGCATTCTGCCTGCTCCATCTTCTCAAATTAAACACGTTAGCTTAAAACGTCTACGTGTTGACATAGCATACCCTGTCCTCCTTCAGCGTTAGCCACTGAACTATGCCAATGCAATTACTGAGAATGCTAATGCTTTCAAAGCCCTTTCACATCTTCTCACATGTTTCAAACCAATGCTTGTAAAATCCTTTAAAGGAGTCAGAAGTATCCTTGTGTATCAGATATTCCCAAACTGTCCATGCCAACACAGCCCAGGCCTCCTTAAAAAACCCTACCATTAAAAGTTCTGTCACATCAGGTCCTCTCCAGAAGAAAGGATGAAGATGAGCTTTTCTGCAACAAAGAAAGGTTTCACAACCGACTTAAATCTAGTCTGCTATGGGCAGAGACAGTAGTCTCATTTTTCCCACCTGGCCCCAGCTGCCTGTTTCCCGTTCCCTTCCTTCCACGGGCATTCACATACAATCATCAGGCTCAGGAAGATGATCTGTCTCCAAGCTGCCTTTTTTTTTTTTTTTGCACCCCCCCCTTGTAGAGGCAGTTTTCAGCCAGTGCAGTTTCCTGATCCACACAGCTTCTCAACAGTACAAACATTAACGCGAACAGAAGGAAGGGAGTGAGGACAAGTGTCATTGCCCCTTTCCACAGCAGCGTGATTTTAGATTTCCATAAGCACTAGTCATCTTTTGTTGCTGTTTTTAAGCACCAGCTGAGACTCTGGTGCAACCAGGCTCTAGCACTAGCCTCCAAGCATGTCCCTACCATACTAGGAAGGAAAAGACTAAAATACTGAATTATGGCCTTAAAACCTTTTAAAGGTTGAAGTACAAATCAAAGTTCATTCAGTTATTTCTGCTAAACAAACATCACTGTGGTTGCTGGTCATTCCCTACGCAAAATTGCCAACTACTACCCTCCAAGCATCTCTAAACTTAAAATGCTGCTTTAGAACCCCCCGTATCTGAAAAGCTTTCCAAACTAAACAAAGGCAACATAATTCACTGATTATGACCCCACCGCAATTTCACAGCTCCTTAAAAGAGAGATTCACAGGGACTCCAACTACTCAGCATTCAGTAAGTATGAAACTCAATCCCCTAAAATTTAACTTAAGAACCAGCTTGCTTAGGAATGCCCTTTCAGTTCTTCATTTAGCTAAGCAAAGTCAACCATTTGGACAAAGGTAGCACAGTACATGCGCACCCCAACACTACGGCTGCGCTATAAACATTTGACTACAAATGCTAAAAACTAGCTTCTGGAAAAACAAAAACAATTGCTCGTTTATGATTCGTGGGAGGAGCCAGCCATAACTTTGGCAATGGAAAACTCAGTCTTTTGACTAGCTTTGTTCCATTACGGCATACCTGGCACAAACAGCAAATCCACAACCTCCAGTTACAATCACTACACTAGTTTTATGATGAAACAGAGACTTTTTCTACTCCAAAGTACTGAGTAATCAATCTCTCTTGGTTTATTATTCACTACCACTCAACTGTGGATTATGCAGCAAAAATTTTTGCTTGACTTCAAAGCTTCAGAGATCCCCCCTCAGCTTCCTGTCAAATATTGGGCAATAAGCTGATTTCCCTGCAAATCTGCATTAAAATTCCAAAGACCAAGTTCTACTCTCTGCTGTATCCATCTCTAGAAGAGTGAATAGAGGAGTGAAAACACGGCCCACAGTTCTAGCTAAGATTTCTATTGTTGTAGAAGCCACAGTACAGTACGCACTCAAGACTAACAAGAATTATTAGGAAAAGAATAATCTACTCTGCACAAAAGTCAAGAGATCACCTCCATAAAGAAGGGAAAGGTATCTGTTGAACAAGAAGGTTTATTTTTCACACAGCTACTTTTCAGAACAGAACCACACTTGAAAGAAGATAAGTGACCGATTATCTGTTGTCTCACATTTACAGACAAGTGTGAGATAAATTCTTCCCTGCTGAGGTACAGAACTAAAAGAGGTAACAAATCTTCAGTAGAGCCTTTAAAGGAGAAAGCATCACGAACCTCTCACTCATTTTCAAACACACTATACGGGCAATTGGTATCAGGCTCACCTAACTAAATCGAAATGATCTGGCTGGTATTTCTGTCGGTTCATTGGACTATATTTCGTCCTCTGTTTTTGAGACCAGTTATACAATTACCATGCAAAAGCTGTGCACAATAGAAGCATTAGTAAGACTGACTCGATCTGTATCAACAGGTGCCAGCAAATGGCCTGCCGATTTCATGCAATTTTACTCCCAAAGCCATTATACCAGTTGGCAGTTTACCAAACCGAAAGATATGTTTTAACCCCATGAAGCCTTAGTATAATTATAGTAAACAGGCAACAAAATTGCCCCTCAAATATTTATGATACAACGGTTTGAAAGGCGAGTGCCTATACTAGAGCCAGTGCTGTACTCATATTCCTGTGTGTCCAGAGCACCACGTTGAAGTCTATCTGAAAAATCGGAATCAAGGAATTTAAGCCACAGAAACTCACTGTCAGTGTACTTGGTTTTAAGTCTCCACTAAGCTCTACTGTTAATTCTTCAAAGCTACAAGGAGAGTATACCACTGTTAAAGAATGGAAAAATAGACCCCTATGAGAGGGAAAACAACAAAGATAATACCTTAAAATAGAGATCCTCTCTATTTTACGTATTTTTGCTGATTTGACCGGAAAGAGACTTTATTCCTAGGTACTTCTTCCGTTTCTTTTCCTTTTCTCAACAACAAAATCAAAAATTACTAGGTGGTTTGGGCCTATGGCCACAGCAGTAGGTGGAACGGACTCCATACACACTCTGCTGTTACTACCACTCTCGTTACCGTCTCATTACTCAGTATAAGAAACAGCTCCAGGAGCGCTTAGCAACACAGTGCATCCAGTCAGCCGAAGATCACTAGCGGCAGCGCGTGAAAGGCACGCAGGAACCAGGGAACGCCAGGGTACAACCCGGGAGCCCGCATCAAGCACGTAGGAAACCGCTCTATTCTTTCATTATCGAAACTCGGTGGCCAGACTCCAAGATTTTCGGTACTACTCTTCGCCGCCGCCCTCTCTTGCTGCGACTGCGCTTCCTGGGCTGAGCTCTACTTTTTCACAACACGCCCACCCTCCTTAGGACAGAGCCCCCCATCCACCTAAGCACCGCTCAGCTGCTCTCAAGTGCACTTAGGAAGCTGTCTGGTTTCTTTAATACTCTATTACAACCAGAAAATTCAAACCAGTTTAAATGCAAAGACGCATTGCAGACATTCCACTTGCCACATAGGCAAGTCCTATTAAGCATAGGATAACGTCACTACAGCAAGAACTGAAATTGTCCCTACCAAATCCAGTCCAGGAGATTAAGATTTCTTTTCTCCTTTAGCTATTCAGACAAACACAGCCCTTCTCTCCAACTTTATTCAGCTGTTGCATAAGCATACTAGAGACATTTAGACCTAATCAAAGGAACACCTTTCTCCTATCCATCATCAAGATCATTCCTTTAATTCATAATCGTGGCTTTAACAAAGTGCTTCATGACATCTGTGGCATTTTCCTTATAGAAAGGGAAGCTCTGCAGGGCCTTTTGTCCTCTGAAGGACTGAGAAGCAGTTGTACACAGTGGACCAAAGAGCTACTGTGCTTGAAACAGCAAAGGCTCCATAAGAAAACCAGAAAGGCTTTGCACACAATGTTGGACCATCGCTCTGTTTCAAGGAGTTTATTTTCCACACCTCAATCATTTCATGCTTCAATTGCTGCTAAACTCAATTACTTCAACTGTCTGCTAAATCTCCTCAAAATGTAATTGGGGAAGATGTCAGCTACTAGAACTGTGTATTACAAAGAGGTACTGCTTCTTCCATTTCTCCAGTAACTTCCAGCCTTTCACTGAACTGGATCCCAACCATTGTCTCCTCCACACAATCACCTTTTTCCATGTTGCCCTATGCTTGGAACATCCTGCTAAATGTAAATTAAGAGTCTTCTGTACTTTTTCACATCCTTCCCAATGAGTATTTCCTACTGCAGGCCATTATTGATGCATTCATTATCCAACTCCGTGTGACAAATTTTGTCAATATTGCGAAGTCCATAGGTACAGAACATGTTTTTACACAGTTAGCCAGTATAAAGATAAATAACGTCTTTTGCCTACGACACTCAGGTGCGACAGAGTAGAACGTGGATGTCATGGAAGCTTGAGGTAACTTTTTTTTTTAAACATAATGCAAATGGTAGTGATGAGAAGAGAATAAAGGTTAGATAACTAATTCTGAGCTTCTAGGGGTAGGTTAGCTTATCAAATTATGATGTAATTTTGCAAAGTCATTAGCTGTTGGCAACAGCACCTCGTGTCAGAAATGAAATGGGTTAACACATAAAAACTCCAGCAAAAAAGTAATCCTACCTTCGTCTCCTTCTGGCGCATAGGAAGCTGTAATAATGTCAATGTCAGCACAGTTCATCACAATTTGGTTGGTTGCCTGTTTCACCTGGAAGAGAAATTTTATGAGCATCAGGAAGAAATGGTGTTCCCTACTCCCTTGAGCTCCCTTAGGTAGGCATTCCAACCTCCCTTTAATCTAAAAACCCCTCCATCACCAAGTGTTTGAAATAGAATTTAGTACTTAAGAGTGGTAAAAAAGAAAAAGATACTCCACTGACTGCTATCATTTGCTCCGGAACAGGCGTACTTGAATCACGTTCAAGCCATCTAGGCCTACTTATCAAGACTGTAAATTATTTAAGGGAATGGACTGCCTGTTAAAAATTGGTATGAACACTTGACAATAGGGGCCTTGTACATGCCTGGGAACTCAAGACCAATAAAAATAGATAGAGAGCCTGTAAGCTTCCGTTTTAGAGGCGACCTACAGGAGACTATAGTAAAAGCCTTTGGACACAAACTTACATCTTTCAGAGATGATCAGAAATACAACCTATGGTACTGTGTTCTAAACTGTCGACACTGTAAGAACTTCTTAGGTTAAAAACATCTGCCAAGAAATTCGCCTTTACATTTTCCTGAAAGCTTTCCTTCTGCCAGCTCTTGGCTACACACACTTTGCTTTATTTAACAAGTGGCCAGCTCCCAGCGTAGTAATGAACCGTCTCACCATGCCAGCTTTCTGTTTGGATGCAAAAGCTCAAATACATAGGAATTCAAATTAAATATCAGTTAATTACAAAAGGGTAAAATAATTCCTAGTTTAATTCCCAAATATTTAGAAACTTATGGCTGAAACCACTAGAATCATCACACTAGAACGAACTGGTAATCCTGCTAGTCCAGGATACAATTACTAGCAGTAGACAATGCCAGTTCTTTAAATAAAGGAGCAAGAAATTCTGCAATAGCCAACTAGAGTTTGACGTGTGCATGAAGGAACTGCTTCCTACCTAGACAGTAAGTTCCTTAAAGCCTAAGGACTTACATTCCTCTCTCGATTTTTCACTATTACATTAAAATGCCATATTAACACCTATCCACGTCAGAACACACAGCACAAACCAACTGGACCTATTTGTCCGTGATGGAAACTGGTTTCCATGAATCAAGAGCTCCTCCCTCCCTGCAGCAAAATCAGCAAAGCGCTCTGCATGTGCACGCCAGCTCACCGTTCAAGCATGTGAGTGTAAATGCATTTGTTACAAGTAAAGCCGACATAATAAGCCGTGAAGTGTCATAGTTGAAGCAGACACATATCGCTCTGCCGTCAAGGAGCTGGTATCTATGCAAGATGAGGAAACAGAGGCAGATGCTCAGTCTTAAGCTGTTCTAGGCTCACTGAAGAAATGGTTCCTTAGTCATTGTGTACGTAAAGACCAAATTCAAGTCTCGTCAGTGATGAGAGGCTGAAGAAATTTAAATGTACAACTCAAGAGGTGCACCCACATCATAAGAACGGTCCATCTAGTCTAATAATCTGTCAACCGAAGGGCTAATACCAGATACTCCAAGGCAAGCCAACCCCCACAGCAGATGGTCAACACAAGGCAACCCTAACTCAGAAGTTTCTTTCTAACTTCAGTCACCAACTTTACTTCTGAAACAAATGTCTACGGCTTATTCCTATGAACAGAATTGTTTGTATAATAAACACTACATATGGGCTTACACTTTTTGACAAGCATAGCTATTGGTGATTCTTTCCAAATCCTGCTTGTCAGTCACCCTGCAGTAGTGTGTCTCTCAAAACAGCACAGAAGAGCTGTGTTTTCACCATGTTGCCTCTTTATGGTAATAAAACCAAAACAATGTTACCTAATGAACTTAACCCGATTCTAAAAACAACATGCTTGCAAAGCATAAAATAAGCACATGTAACAGCTGAAGTGACACAGGTTAGAGGTGATGCTTTTTGATGATTTACAATCTGAATTTTTTTTTCCCCCCTCCAATTTGGTGTGTGTGAAACTAAAGGATTACAAACACCTCCCAAAACCTAAGATCAAAGCCCAACAATCTTCATCACGATACTAGGGTTTGGGGTTTTTCAAGGTCTTCTAAAACACAGAAAAATCAGAATGAGAAAAGCTTTTTATAAATGTCTAGTAGAGACTTTTATTCAATCTACAAATCCAAATCTCTCTGGATTAAGAATTCAAGATGCATTAAGAGCTGTCCAAATTGCAGACAATACTGGGTTTAACAATAGGCTTGATATTTAAAAAACAACCTCTTCTGAGGACAGAAGAATTTTCTGTGTAGCACTGTGCCTGCAAAATAAGAAAGTTTAGGTTTAAGCAGAGACGACTTCAGAGGCTCTTTAGAAAGGCAATCACCTGGTTTTAGGTTTTGTTTCTTACAAATATCAAGCCATTTTACCGAAGAGTGCAACACAGTAGAAAACATTTAAAGCGATTGAGTGAACCACTAGCCTAAGAATTGCTTACTCTCCAACTCCCAAAAAATAAAGGGCAAAATTCAGTGTGCAGATATGAATATTGACAGTGTACCGTACAGCACACGTTTGAGGCTCTCCATTTAATTCAGTGGGGGGAAAAAAAAGTTTTCATGTTGGCACACAGGCATGACAGCCTCCTCCCTCTGATCCACTAAAAATAATGAAGTACAGACACACCTGTAAGAACAAAACCAAACCAAAGCCATAAACTGCCCAGCATACTTAACCGATGACCATTTTATCTCACAGGAACCTATAGCCTATGCTTACAGACACCACATATATCATGAAGATGAACGAATGTATTTTACCATAAGTGATACCTTGAAACTGCTTTTATAGTTCTGCTACTACTACGTCCTGAAAGACAGATATTCTGCTCATGCAGTGCTTTTCATGAATGCAATCATATTAAAAGGCAAAAAAGCATCTCACTGCGTAAGGTATAACCAATTACAAAGCTGTATATATGCGAACTGTCACCCTGCTTCACTTTGCTCTGTAATATAATAAATCTACTCTTCAACAAGAAGAGGCTCATCGAGGCAACAGCAAGCTACCAATGCCCAGGATGAAAGTAGTTTTGCCATAAGGCTGACACGCTTAAAAGCAGGTGAATGAAGACCAATATCTGGAATGAAGGAACGTTTCAAAACTTTAAACCTGTTGCTTTTAATGAAGCTCTAGTAACATTAATCAGAATGTGAAATACCTATTGAGATTAGCCAGACGCAGATACCACAAGTCTGCCCTGCAATAAAACTGCAGACCTTTAAGACGTTTTAACTGTGTCGGTAACCTGTCATTAGACTAAGATGACACACACTTCCCAACCCCCTACACAGCCACATTCGTGCTCAGCACTTGTTTCTGGGAAGGAAAACCTCACCCAACAGGAGATAACAGCTGAAGTTCCCTGCAAAAGTTTTCCAAGGTAACATCATTTGATGGAAGAAGAGTTAAAAAGCTAATTATTCAGCTCTGCCAAATAGGACTCGAAGATGCTGTAAAGCTTTTGATTTTTCACTGGTTATCAGAGCAGGAAAGGACTGGGTGGAAAAACCTTTTTAGGACATTAGAAACAAGAATTTGAATCCAGGAGAATGCCAGCCTACCTGAAATACAGGATGAGGTGCACCAAAAGACACCGTCTATAGTCAAAATTAATTCTCTAGAGCCACTCATAAGACTAGATAACTAAAATCTTGTCACTCGGCTTCAGAGTCCTTTTCTAAATGTAGCATTACAACAAGCATGAATGTTTTCAGCATTTTACTCTAAAAATAGACAACTAAAATTACCCCAGTTCTGTTCTAGGATGTATCTTTTTAAGAATTTCAAACTTCAATGAGAAAAGGAATAAGAAGTTTTATCCATCTGCATCTCAAGCAGATTATGGTAGCCAAGTAGTAAAACTACCAATGCCACGACTAATTGGCCCACTGGGAAAATTCACTTCATTCCAAAGAGCATCCAACTACACCCATCTGTAGCAGTCACACATACTTCAGAAGTGTCAAATTCACACAGACAAATAAATCCCTCTTGCAACTATGATCAACACAATCACCTTAGCCTTATGAATCGGGCTTTTCCGTGAAATAAGGCCTTTCTGTGGGGGAGAAGAGCAAAAGCATTCCTATTTTTGAAGCTGGTGGCGTAAGAGTCCACGGAGCCCTGAGGTCCTGTCTCTGAAGCACCAGACTTGAACACTCAGCACGGTACCTTTAACAGTCAAATTCAGCTCTGATTTTATGTGCTGGAAATGTAAGTTACAACGCTGGATAAAATCTCCATATATTTATACCAGACAACTTTCCCTCGCAAGAGATACTGACCACAAATACTACACCCATCAAGCTTAATTTTTCAAGGTTTACATACAAGAGTGTCACAATTAATCTTTAACTGGCATGCAGCAGCATCAGAAGACTACACACTCTTCAGTCTAGCAGATACTGCATAATTAACCTATAAAAAGCAAGAGATACAGGTTAAACATTGCTAAATATAAGAGTATCCTTAAGACATATTGAAGGGACTGGGAAAGGTATTTAAAAAGAGCCATTTACCCCAGGTTGTAAGTTCTTTAAAGTAAAGATAGGTTGCCTTGCAAGCAAGAAGCACCTCACCGTAGTTTCCAATAAAAGAACTGAATCACCACACCACGCTCTGCAAAGAAGGTAGTTCATACAGAGGAAAATACCAGGAAGCTAGAAGGCAACCACGCACCTTTCTGAAGCTCTGCAGCACTACACCCTGCACCAGAGAGGCGATCGTTTGGAGCTGTGACAGTGTTAAGAAATTCCATTTAGAAGCTTAAAACAACCGTTGAAACTTTGGGAGCCAGGTGTTTGTTTCTGTTGCTAGTCACTTGTGTTTGCCTTTTCAGCATGATGCTGAAGAACAGAACGGCCACACATCCCCTCTTTGTTCCAGCCCTCAGTTAGGCCTCCCAGGAGTCGAAAGCAGAATGGAAAAAAGTTGACCTAAACACTGAGTAATATGAGTGCACTGCGCTGATAACTAGACCCTGAGAATCAGGGTTATAATAATTAAATCTCAAGCTAACAGATGAATAAAGTAGATTAACTATTTCCACAAAAAAACCCAAAACTTAATTGTACTCGTTCAGAAACATCCCCATACGCCCAAGAAATCAACAGTTTAAAATGCTAAAAGATGACATCACTGACAGAGCAATCACAGGGCTGTGAGCAGGCGACTATTTCAGCTCCAGATCTGCTACCGACACACAGTGTCTGATTCTCCCACAACCACGTTTTGTCCTAGCTGTGATAAGGATTCCTTGTGAAATAGTTCATTGAAGGATTTCTGCTTTTTTAACCGTGATACATGGCAATTATATACTGTCAGTTTTAGATAATTGTCACACAATTCTACAGACTTAGAATAAAAATATCCATATGACCACAAAGTACATTATTTAAAAATCTCGAGTAACCACACAAAACTTAATATATTGGTTACCAGACACCTAACAAGTGCAGCTTCAAAGGGCTACAAAATTAAACTATCAAGGGACACATTCCAGTATCGTTCTTTTATCAAGAAACAACAGATACTAGCCAGAGGGCCAATTCCCTAACCCAAAAACTACAAGTGCCACAATAAACTACAAACATGTATCATTTCCTTTAAGGCTTTGAAATCAACCTGGACACTGCTGACACCGAAGCAAGCGCCTTATCTTTTGAATCATACAAGGCTTTATCCTCTGAAGCTTATTTGAAGGATCCATGTAAGCGTAACATTTACTACTGTGGCATAAAGACAAAATGGTTTGTCAAGTCATTTATATGTGCAAAAGCCAACACAAGTGTACTGCCTCGAAGCCAAGACTGGAAAGTTACTTAACATTTCTTCGGGGCTTGGTGCTCAAGTCGAAAAACTTACTGAAATTCTACAGAGAAGGCTGGCAAATTCTACTTAATGGCTGTGAGTGAGAAACACAAACTGACTGATCAAGTGTTTATGTGTAATATCTCCACTAAGCGTCACAGCCTTCACCAATTCCTGTTTGCTATTAAAGATGCAAAATAACAAAGCAAATAAACACTTTTGATATACACAATGAAAAGTCTTCCTAATTTTGTGATTAATCATGATCAGATTGCTCGTAGAAATGGCCAACAAGTCCTTAACTGAACCAAGTAGATCCAAAAGCACACAAATGATTTTTTATTTTCTAGATTTAATCCCAGCTCAGTAACAAACAACTAGGAAAAGTTAGCATATTCTTAAGTAAGCCACTCCCTTGTAAAAAAGTATCCATATGCTGTCCACCTAGTACTGGAGGTGAGCCAGTTGTTCTTCTCTCCGTTAAGGTGCAGAATAGTTACCTTCTAATTTTCTGGAATGTGCCTCTACCGTGCTTTGGACACTGGCAGCCACAGCAAACTTCTCCAGGTTTCTCACTCGAAACAAGCATGTGAATACTCACCCCACACACCTTCCTGTACTTGCTTGCATGCAGCTGGGCTGTGACCTCATGATTCTCCAGTCTATGGTTGTTAAAAGTTTATTTATACACTTTATATATGTCTTAAAAACCTCACCCTATTATTTTTTTTAATTCTCTGTACCATGGGAATATCAGATCAGCCCACCATCATGCAAACGAGTTTTTTTACAACCTTGAACCCGCCAGATCAGTACTCTTCCTTAACACGTGCCCTCAGCTCGCAGGAAAGCCCAGGATTTTGCATTGTCAGGTGGTATCCATTGCTCTAGGAACTCATTGAGCAATCCCCTGAACAGCAAACAATATTAAAAATATCTCAACAGGACTAAAATCTGCAAACCAACTACCATCTCCACAAGAAGCCTCCAAACCCTGATTATTCCTGGATTTAAACTAAGTTTTCCAAGGCTGCTGCTCAATACTACTCCCTCCTCAGTAGCAACGCTGGCTTAAAAAGCCACTACTCCCCTCCCCCCGAGTGTTATTTTTAACCTGGATGATTTCAGTGATCCCATTTACAGCACAGCCCCACAGCTGTAACAGGGCAGAGGAGCAGCAACTTGGGCGCGAAGACAGGAATAGGTGGCTGGGATTACGACGGAAGAGATTGGGCATTTCTCAAGCTAGCGTTTTCACCCAGGCTGATGCACCGTCCAGCTGAGACCCCAAAGACAGCAGCAGCCTGAGGACTTGAGCTAGAACAAAATCCGCAAGGCGATTTACGTTCTCAGTATTTCTTCCACGTGACACAAACTTACTCATCTCTGGTCGTCTTCTTCCAGGTCCCAACAGTCACAAGATTCACTATCATCCACAGCCTTCTGCCCTCCCCAACTTCCACAGGCACTCGCCCAGCGAGGCGCTTGGTCTCTTCTATACCTGTGCTTCAGATTCAGCAGCTTTATTACCCCAATTTTAATTACCCTCATTTTAAAACAAGGTTTTCAACCACCTCTTCGGAGCAAGATTTAAATCTGTACACACCTCAGTATTTAAAATCCGCCTGAGCTCTCGACACATTAAGAAAAAGTCCAGTAAGCCCTTACAGTTCTGTGTTTCAAATCACTGCACAAGGAAAGACACGAAGGCAAATTTAGGGAATCGTAGTCCTAGAGAACGACTATGAGACTTCAGGGCTTTCATCAAACGTTCTGGCTTTGATGCATGAACGCAGGGAAGCGTTCGCCTTTCCGAAAAGGCAGAAGACCCAGCGGTTTCTGCTTGCACACCCCTTCCCACAGCTAACCCAGCCCCTCGCTTCGCTGACTTCAAGCTTTTCATGACACTGAGGCCTACCAGCTCACCGCACTACACCGGGGGAGTTCTCCTTTAATTGCCTGTGAGGTGGTTTGTCTTTCCAGCAAAATCCCGAGCCATCTGAACGGCTGGGTATAGATAAAAAGCAACACGCTGGAGGCTGAAAACAGGAACAGGGTGCTCACTGCGGATCTGGGGGAAGCCGGGGACGCCAGTGGGGCAGATACCCACGGCTCCGGCCGCTCCACGACGAAGCGACACACAGACTTTTGCCAGCGGGACCGTTCTGGC
>NW_010515383.1:36229-52980 GCF_000687285.1 Phaethon lepturus | reverse complement strand
GCTGGGTGCATGCTGGGCGATGAGTACTCGAGAGCAGGGCTTTCGAGGTGGTTTCCCTGATCTGAGCGCTTCTCTTTCAGTGCCTACATGCGGGAAGGAAGCCAGTGGACCTCAGCCTCTGGAAGAGCATGTTTCTCCTCTCTGTCCTGAAACAGCTTCTGTTGCTGCCCTTTTCCCAGCTATTCAGTGCTGGGGGTACCCAATAAAATGCTTTCTCCAACTGTGTATTCCCCGTTTAGCTACTTTCCTGCCCATCTGTGCTTCAGGTAGTGCCATCAAAATTGCACTGCACATGCGATTTTAACCTTCATCAGCCATCGGAATTTTTGGTGTGTGTGTTGATCTTGGCTGGTTGCAAGGGGAATAGCAGCGTGGTCAGGTTGTGGTTTCCAGAGACAAGTTTGATGGTGGTGCGCTGTTGCTGTAGGAGCAATTGGACTGAGCTGTAGCTGGCAGGGCACCAGTTCCGGGTGAGGGGCTGGATGTGTGAGCTGTTAGGGGCAGCATTGCGGGTGCATGTGTTGTGCAATGCAACTGGTGTGCAGAGCGAATTGGGGCTGGGTTTCTGAAGGCAGCCAAGGTCCCAGCCATCCCTGTCTGTCTCAGCTTCCATCCTTCTGCATCTGGAGGCTGAGGAGGGCCATTGATAACTGTGGTGTTCCTATTTGCTACAGAGAAGAACCACAAGCTGTGCCTTAGGAAATTCAAAAGAAAGTGTGACAGTTGTTAACTCATGAGTTTGAGCACCACTTCCACAGTCAAGATGTTATTCGGACTGGACTGGGGTAAAATTGCTTCCTGGTTTGGGGTGGAAGCAGGAAAGGTTAATTTCCAGACGTGTAAGTTGCTGTTGTCAACAAAATTGTAAAAGGTTGGCATGACTACCTCACTGCTTTACCTTTTATTTTCATGCCATTGAAGTTGACACAGACCCTGGAACATGCCTGAGCTAATTGCCAAGAAATGCAGCACACCTGTAAGCTCTGTGGAGGAGATGAAGAAGCAGCAGCTGCCACTCTGCAACCATGGAGTGTTTTCCTCCACTCCCTTGCCTTCTCCTGAACTTTCTGTAATAAAACTTGAGTGTTTCAGTAAGGGTTTGTCCTGCCTGTGCCTGAACACGAGGGAATGGAGTCCCGTTGTGTTTGTCCTCGTCTATGAAGTTGTGTTGGCAGCTGAGAGCCAGCAAGTGGGAGTGGAGGTGGCTGGGGGTGGTACCTGGGCCAGCAGCATCACACTTGGTGGGCGACTCTTAGGGAGTGGCAGGAAATCATCAGCAATCACGTCAGATTCTAATTTTTTTTTCTTTCTCCTAAAAGGCTGCATACCCTGGCTGGCTTTTTTCCTTTTCCTTTTCCCTAAAGCCTTGCAGTTGTGAGTGATGGGCCATTGCCAGAGCACCTCGTGTCAAATGCAACAGAGAAGTAGCTCGCACTTCCACCTGGATCAGTCTTCCTCTGAGAATTTCTTCAGATCTGATATGTAGCTAAAAATTCCAGGTCAAGACTCAGTGACAATTACCCTTCAGAAATACTAATTATTATTTGTCTTGCAGTAGCACTGAGGAAACCAGCAACACATTGTATTTGACATTGACTTTCCTAAAGAGAGGGTCTCTGTGCTAAGTGGTTAAAGACGTATATGCACAAGACCCAGACGAGTGTCGTTAAACCCTTTTTACAGGTGGGGACTCAAGGCATAAAGCAACTAAAATCATGCATGCTGTTACTAGCGTTCACATGGTAATGATTAACCTGCTCAGACCAGCTTTTCAGTATTCTCTTGTTTCTTCAAATGCCCCTTGCAGGCATTTGAGAGCTCCTTTATCCCTGAGGTAACCGCTCTGGCTCCCCATGTTTGTGGTATTTCTGTTTGAGTATTTATATGTGAGTATATATTCATGCACTCATATTTGCCACACGCTAGTTCTGGGGTTTTCTCTGTTCTTTATCTTTCTGGAGTGTTTTCCACTTCTCTTCTTCGTCCAGCTCACACATGCAAGGCTGCACAGGAGCCTTGTGGATTTCTCTCTGTGTAAGGCCTTCCTTCCCATTAAGTATCAGCCTGCCTCACTTTCACCCAGGGTATACCGATGCCTCAGATGAGGAATCCCATCTTCAGCACAGTGCGATTGCTAGAGGAGGGTTGCATTGCACCATTTTTCATCTTGCATTCTTTCAGCATTTGCCCACACAGTGCTTGATATGAGAGAGAAGAGCAGCCTTATGGAAATGCAGACGTATACCCAGCCTAGCCAAGCTCTGCGCAGTAGCCTGGCATGAGTGCCTGGAATTAAGGAATGCAGCTCCTCTGCATACCAAATGAGAGTGACACTTAGGATCCACCTCTTGGCAGTAAGTAACTTGCCTCGTCTCAGGTAACTCCCTACCTCCCTATGCAAGTCAGAATTAGGAAGAGCTCCTTTATTCTTCTCTGATACTGCCTGAGCAGGAAGCAGACAGCCAGGCTGCCTTTTCTGTCATGACTTTGGAGAGAAACCGGCAACTGGGCCGCTTAACTGTCTTTAATAAGGAAGATTTTGAAGAAGACTGGATTAAAGTGGCCAGTGGAGGCTTTGGGCATGTGTACCAAGTCAAGCACAAGAGGTGGAGAACGGTTTATGCAGTGAAATGCTCTCCATACCTGCTGCAGGACTCCAGCGTGGAGAGGTAACTGTGCGGTCTCTTCTAGCTCAGCAGTTCAACCTGTCAGTTTGAGCCACCTATGGTGATTTGGTGCTAAGACTCTGAAGGAAATGTTCACATGGCTGCTTCT
The DNA here is from genome assembly GCF_000687285.1 of Phaethon lepturus. Lineage (NCBI taxonomy): Eukaryota > Metazoa > Chordata > Aves > Phaethontiformes > Phaethontidae > Phaethon > Phaethon lepturus. Next base: position 50,205 of record NW_010515383.1, on the reverse strand, counting down.
CCCTGGGAAGTCAAGTTTTTGGTACCCAAGGGGAATGGAAAAACCACTAGTGATCTGGAGTTCTGCCTCTCTTTCTTTCTTACGTGTGTACGTGCAAGTGGGAAAGGAACACTTATTCAGAGCAATTAGCGTTGAAATCTGGAGGCTGAAGTAGGCATCTTAAACTAAAAATGGGCATGTGGATAAAAGCAGCCTGATTACTTATTTGCAGCTTTCACTGGACATTGGGACTAATGGGTATCTATGAAACTAAATTAGTCATTAAAATCACCAGGTTTAAAGCTGAAGGACAGGGAATTTCCAGCTGTTTTTCTGGACTCACAAAGCTCTCTGCCCCCTCACTTGCTTTACCTGCCAGACATGCTCTTTTCTCTTGATGGTGCACCTGCACCTTCAGTTTACTTTTTGCTCTGTCTCTCACCTGCAGAGACTCTGCTGCTGACTACCTTGGGTCTGGAGATAGAACAAAGCCAGGTAATCACAACCACTGCTGATATCACATACAATATAGGCAGTCCTGATGAAAAAGCAACTGAGTCAATGAAGTTATGTATTCTAAAATTTTATTCTGTTCAAGTTGGAAGGTTCCTGCCTGGTTAAAAATCACATGCTTGTGTGACTTTTCTTGACATGTTACTGACAACAATTGAGATGGTTCAATTTGAGCTGTGACTGTCCTCTTTAGTTAACACTGCTTATGCTCTTCTGCTGTTACGTTTGTATTTCATTCTCTTTTGGGAAAAATAAATGAGTCAAGTTAATCAGTTTTACTTCTGCATATAGTAGTTCTAGTAAATTTAACCATATGGCTTTCATGGATTATCTCAACTCCTAGTGTACACTGCAGAAGAATGGTTGCATGTAAACATAAATGTTAATTGATTTTTTTTTTTAAAGCTATTTATGCAATCACCAGGATTTGAAAAAATAAATATGAAAATCTGAGTTTGGGAAAAATACCTAACAGTGCATGTGCCTTTGGTAGTTGCTGTACTGGTCTCCTAGGGACTGAAGTTACACTATTTTGTCAGTAAAACAATTTTGCACTCCAATGTAGTGTTATAAAAGGCTTTCCTACCCCTTATATTTGTCCAAACAGCCTTGAAGCTGCTCTGACTTATATTATGCTTTTCAGTAACCCCTGTGAGTTCTGGTTTACAAGGCAAGACCATGCTGTCCTGCGCTATGGCTGTGCCAAAAAATCCTTCCTTTCTATGGGGATGGTAAGAAGGGCCAGCACTGGTCCTGTAGTCCAGTGCATCTGGAGGTGTTGTTCAATGGCTATTTGTACTTGTTTTAGAAGGTTTCCACATTTGTGAGAGAAAGACCTTCAGTGTGCAGTTTGTCTAATGCACACATACCCACAGAGAACATCTCTGAGTGCATGGTATATGAATTTGTCATGAGCCTTCTCATATGTATTATGAGATGGTTCTGGTTTATTTGTCAGCACTAGGTACAAGCCACAGCTGCAAAACTGAAAGCTTCCAGGCCACTCTGGTGAAAAAAGCACAGCAGCACAGTTGTCTGGTAAGGGAGGTGGAGGCAAATGTTTCGGAGGAGCTTTTAAAAGTCCTCAGCACTCCTGCCTGTGGGTTTGTAAAAGCAACGTGTCTTGTCAGTAGCTATGAATGAAGACAATGGTGTGGTGACTTCCATCTGCTCACATTCTTGATGCGTAACCAACTGCTTCACATTATTCGTTCAAAATGATGGGGCAAACTGACATCACGTTTATTAACCTTGGATGGTTTTGCTTGTTAGGAGAAACAGGAGATGGATTGTGTGGGATGATGGAAGACATCCCTGTGGGCACATGAAAGCAAGGAGGGCAGGTGCTCAGTGAATGCCACTGCATCTATGTATCACCCGAGAGAAGGAAAGAGAGTGGCTGTAAGATGGTTTTCACCTCAACTTTTGTCAGCTGCAAAGGCTCATAGTTTGCAGGTCTGTTTAGGTTGAGGAGGGAAAAGAAAATCACAGGAAACCCATAGAAAAAGAAAATACAGCCACAGATGCAACCACAGTATTTCCCAGAAGGCTCAGATTCTCATATGGGAATTGCTTTGGGGCTCTCTTTTCTCCCCTACAAGCCTCATTTCTTGGCGTTCCCTCTGCTTGTCCAACATCCACCTTCTTGCTGTACCTTCTCACGTATCTTGTGCTAATGGTGCAAATGTCTCCTCCTGGGCTAACCTCACTCCCTCTGTTCCTCCCCACAATGCTGGTCCACCACAGGATCCAGCCCAACCTTCTGTGCCGGTCACCCATCACCAGTCCCTGCGGTGCCTGGAAGGGAGGCAGACAAGGGCTGTGCCCAGTGATTCTGTCCCAGGAAGACATCTAGAAATCACAGTAGTCACTTCTTTCTCCATGCCCATCATTTTCCTGGGAAGGGAAAGAATCAATCTGCCACCCTCTATGCTGCAGGTCGCAACTGTCTTCCTTTGTTAAGCCTTTCTTCCACAGTGGGAAAGACAATACCTGAGATTCCTCAATAGAGAGGTACGTTTTACTGTGGAGAGCCTGCTAGAGGAAGTCTGGCAGAAGGATTTGCTTAGCTGAACTATGTTTAGATCTATTAGTGGCCTGGCATAATGTTGTTGCAAGCTCAGATTCATTCCCAGGGTGTGCTTTTTAAATGCAGTTTTGGCACTTTACTGCTTGGCTGCTGTCAGCATGCTCTGGGCACCCCAACTGGTTCGGCAGGTTGGGAAATGTAAAGATTTAGTGAAAGAGGTCTGCCAAAACTGGCAACAATGGACAGACATGTCTAGACTCCCTTTGGGACCAGGTTCATCATGCTCACAGACAGAAAGCTGCAGGCAGAAGCATAGGTATGTATGGGCAAGGCATGTCCTCTGGCCGTGCAAGCCTCCATATACTCAAGCTCAGCAGGTTAGTGTGTCATTGGACCCTGGCTGCCTGCAAGCAGTGTGCAGGCTATCACTGAGGCTACCCTGTGGACAAGTGGTGTATGAAAAAGGCATGGTTCACCGTGCTGTGCCTGCTTCTGACATCATGCTCTCAGGGAAGCATCACTTGGCAATTTCACCACAGTGTGAAAACAAGCACATGGACAAGGCTTTCTGTGATCACTGAAGGTCTTCTGAGAGCTGGACTACAATGGAAGTTTTGATCTCTTTCTCTAGGAGCCTAATGGTTGAATTTTCCCAAGCAATCCTTGGCTCATCTTGAAAAGTCATTAACACCTTGCATGTTAGATTTTAGCCTGCAAAAGGTCATGATGTGGTTGCATTATCACCAATTCAAGGGACAAATTGGAATGAATCTTTCTGGGGCAGGCAGGGCTGCTTGGGAAGGCTGGATATCATTGAGCTACTATACAGTAACTTAGCCTGTGAATCAACTGATACCATTCCTTGGTTCCACTTTTTTTTTTTTTTCCCTCCCCAGGACCACTATGAACTGTCTAATGGAAGAGGCAACCAAGATGGAGAAAATCAAATTCCAGCACATTGTTACTATCTATGGGGTCTGCAACAGCCCTTTGGGGATAGTGATGGAATATATGGCGAGAGGGTCCTTGGAGAAAATTCTTCCCACTCACAAAATGTCATGGCAGCTCAAATTCCGGGTTATTCATGAGATGGGCTTGGCTATGAATTTCCTGCATAGCATGACACCTCCTTTGCTGCACTTAGATCTAAAACCAGGGAACATTCTCCTAGATGGGAATATGCATGTCAAGGTATGACCTTAATGTTATGTTTGGAGGGACAGGTTATTTCTCAAATAAGGGGAAGGTTATTTTTGCCAAAGAAGTTCAGAATCCTAATAAGTCAGGTTCTTCAGGAACACTCAATGAAAGATTGACCAGTGGGGCTTATAAGAAGCGGTGGGTAAACAAATTACATGGTATTCTCAAGATCATACAGGCAATCTGTGCCAAAACTGGGAACTTAAGGCTCCAACTTGGGAGGAAACACTGATCTTTTGGACTCAGTGAAAAGCACTGACTACAGTTTTACCAGGGTTTTATCAACTTTCAGCTGCTAGGCACGTCCTTACGTCCCTGATCATGAAGGATGGAGGTATTTCCCAGCTATAAGGAGGGGTGAGATTGTGAGCACTACGGAAGAGGAGCTCATTTTTTCTGTTTGCAGATCTCAGACTTCGGGCTATCCAAGTGGATGGAGCAGTCTAGCCGAATGCAATATATCGAAAGCTCTGCTTTGAGAGGCACTTTGAGCTACATCCCCCCCGAAATGTTTCTCCAGAACAGCAAGCCCCCGGGAATCAAATATGATGTGTACAGGTAAGGGCTGCCTTTCTGTTCAGAGGTGACACAGGATTGCCACCTAGCTCTTACACAGAGCAAGAGAGACAGACACATTGCCTCATTTTGTTTATATTCTGCCTCTCTGCCTTGCATAATGTCCTTGGTGCGGAACTCACTGGGAGTGACGTGGTAGACTTCAGCCTCAGTGGTGGAGAGTGAGGGGGAGTGGGATTATCTGTGGATAATCACCTGCCTCTTGCCAGGTGCACCTCTGGGCAGCTCTGATCCCATGTGAGCTGCAGACTGTATTGCCTTTGGCTCCATCATACCCTGCTAGGTTGCTGGAGGTTACAGAAAAGGAGTAAGATTAGAGCACAGAACAGGCAGTGTCTGCTCTTACATAGCAGTCACAGCTTAGATCTATTTTGATTTTAAAACTACTGTAATATTGCTTTCCTACTTTGGTATTCAGCTGCATTTTTGTCAGTAACAGGTGGAGAAAAAAATTCAACTTTACTTTTTTCCTTTTGTCCAAAGTGCTTTGCAGCCCACTTACACAAGCTACACATATACGTTCTGGAAGTTCGTCAGCTCCTTAGCCACTACACTACACAGTAAACCAAGACAAGAAGCAAAGGAGGATTTGCATGGCCACATGAACTTGTAGTCAAGGGCTCTAAAACTCAATACAAATAAAGTGGAAAAAAAGGCGCTGAGAGCATGACTTTCACAGGAAATGCTCTAAGTCACTCATTCGCTACACCAACCCTTTTGCTGAGGCATCAGAGATGTATGTGATGATTCATAAGATCTTGTCATTTCGGTGTGGGGGATGAAATCCTTCCATCCTGAAGAACTTCTTTCTTAATTTTTCCATTTCTTGAGAAGATGAAAGCAGGAAGTGTATTTTATGTTTGTGTACATATGGGAGTGATCGCTCATGATCTCTTATTGCCTGCAGCTTTGCAATTGTCATTTGGGAGGTACTTATGCAGAAGAAACCTTATGCAGGTAAATACGAACACTTCTTACATGCTCTGCACTTATTAAATGTTTATTACAGCCATCTGCACAGAGACAAAGCCCAGTGCATATTGCTCTTTTTCAGGAGCCAATATGATGGCCATTATAGTGAAGGTTGCAGCAGGAAAGAGGCCCTGCCTAGAACCCATCAGTGATGAGTGGCCAGGGGAATGCCAGCAGATGATTGACTTGATGAAGAGGTGTTGGGACCAGGACCCTAAGCAAAGACCAAGCTTTACAGGTTGATTGTGATATGGATTAGCCAAGGGTCAGCTGCATGGATTAACAAGTGGGGGATAAGCTTGCGTATAACTCTTTGCCAGTTAAATCACCTGTTGCCTCGGAAATGCTCGGTACCTGTCTGCTGTCAACACATCCTCTTTCTCCCTCTTTCCTTCCTCCCCATGTGGAGGATACGTGGAAGACTTCCACAATCTTGGGTACTGACTGGGTTGCGAACATCTGGGTAGTCTGCACAGCTAATGGTCTTTTTACTCTGGTAGATATCCCTGTAGAAACAGACATGCTGCTCTCACTGATACAGAGCCTCGTAGTAGATCCAGAGAATGAGCGCCTTGTTAGGAAGATGTCCCACAAGCCTGCCATCTCTGGGAACCAGCAGGTGAGGAAGGCTTCCCAGTACCGCTCAGGAAATTCCACCGAGTCCTTTCCCTGTTCTTACTAGTTCTTGAGAATGTTTCCTCTCTCATCGCTGTTTATCATCAGACAACAAGGGCACCTCAGCAACCTTTGAGCAGTGCATTTACACAGGTGGTACATCTGTAATTCATTTATGGGGATAGGAAACTTGCAAATAAATTTAGCAAGCTGGCCAGTGTGCCAAATGAGAGACAGCCCAAGAGGAAGACCCTTCTTTCTACCTGCTCAGATGATGTGGGTTTACCATGTAGGCCTCATTCATTACAAGAAGCCCAAGTAGACACAGAATCATCAGTGTTCTGCTCATGGCACTGGCATATGTGCTCAGATGACCATTTTCCAGCTCCATGGAAATGAGGACATTCCAATTTAAACAACTCTCATAAAATGAAAAAAAAAAAAAGTTTTAAATCCCCATGTTTCTATGACTAAGAAAAAAAAAATCATGTTTCAAGATAGTCACAAAATTCTCCTGGCTACTGGAGTGTAATTGTGCCTAGAAGTCAGCTTCATACAGGGAGAAGTAGCAGTTGAGAACTATTGCTCTTTTGATGTTTTGCGTAGTTGTGCTGATGCCTGAGTACAGAGGATTGAGGAGGCAGGGGTGTTTGGGTTCCCTATACAACAAAGAAAAGTGCTAGCTGGGATGCCACCATGGGCACGTACTGCAATAAGGAAATGGAATATATGTATGTTTGGGAGCAAATGAGTAAGAGGAGGAAAATCTCACTGATATCCAGAGACCATTTTCAGGCTCCCACATTCCTGTTAGTGTCGTGATTTGCTCTGCTGAGTTTTGGATGCAATAACATGATTGGATAAAAACCACTTGAATGGTTTATATACAAAAGTCTAGAGCAGTAGCAAGGAACTCCTCTGTGCAAACCTTATAGAATGCAAATAAGTAACTTTTTGTCTTACGGCTTTTTCTTTTCCCCTTCCTGAAAATGAGAGTGACAAAGAAGAGTTTACCTTCCCCCGAGACACTGGAAGTGGTGGTAAGTAGGGGACTTTCTTTATAATTCAAAAATAAAGAAAGGAAATCTAAAAAGAAAACAGACTATTTCCTTGGTCTCCAGTGATAAGGGTGTGGCTCAAGAAAGTTTTCCACGTGAGTGACACTTCATTTTGAGTTACGGAAAATGAACTATACAGCAAATAGCAGATACAGTTCCTGTGAGGGAGAGGCCAAATGTCTCACCACGTTCTAAGAGACTGCATGTAGCAGTCTTGCCTCACCTCATATCCCCTATCTCTAAAATGCCTTTTATTTCATTTCATACTACGAAGATTCACATGCTCTCCCTTCCATCTTGTGCACACCAAGCTATTTCAGTTGGTCTTACTCTCTTTCTCCTATTTTGTTTCCCCTGCCTTTAGAAACTGATAATCAGGAGGTTCGTATCCCACCTTCTTACAGTGAGGTTGAAAGTCCAGAGGACATCCTGTCTGAGGAAATCTGTAGAGCCCATGAAAATGGCCTGACGTTGCTTCACCTCATGGTGATCCAGGGAAATGTGGAAAAGGTGAAGTTTCTCCTCAGCTGTAAAGCCAATGTGAACAGCCGGGTAGTCTGTGGCTACACTCCACTCATTATGGCCGTTCAGAAGAGGTCGCCAGAGATCTGCTCAGTTCTGATAGAGCATGGTGCGGACATCAATATGTCTGATGATGATGGCTGGACACCTCTTCACTTTGCTGCTCAGAATGGGGATGACCGAATTGTACGCCTCTTGCTGGACCACCAGGCACAAGTAAACGCTCAAGAGCACGATGGGTGGACCCCTCTGCACTTGGCATCACAGAACAACTTTGAGAATGTGGCCCGAGTACTGCTATCTCGCCAGGCTGACTCCAACACCCAGGAGGCTGATGGGAAAACTGCCCTCCATGTGGCAGCTTGCTTTGGACATGTCAGCTTGGTGAAACTGCTTGCCAGTCAAGGAGCGGACCTGGAGAAAAAGCAGAAGAACCATAGAACCCCACTTCATGTTGCTGTGGAGAGGGGGAAGTTCAGGGTAGTCCATTATTTGCTGAAGAATGGTACCTCTGTCAACAGCCTGGATCAAAATCATTACAGTGCCCTACACCTGGCTGTGGTGAGGGGGAAGTATCTCATCTGTGAGAAACTCATCAAATACGGAGCCAATGTGGAGCTGAGGACAGACAAAGGTTGGACTCCTCTGCACCTGGCGTCTTTCAAAGGACACATTGAAATCATCCACCTGCTAAAAGATAGCCATGCCAAACTGAATGCCAAAGGAAGCATGGACTGGACTCCACTTCACTTGGCTACTCGCTACAGCGATGAGCCAGTAGTCTCTGAGCTATTGAGATGTGGGGCAGATCCCAACATCGCTGAGAAGTCAGACTGGGCCCCCCTGCATTTTGCAGTCCAGCGGGGCTCCTTTTTGACTGTCATCAACCTTCTGGAGTGCAAGGCAGATGTCAACGCTAAGAACAAAGTGGGTTGGACACCCTTGCACCTTGCTGTCCTCAAAGGCAATATGGTCATTATAAAGACCTTGATTAAGGCTGGTGCTCTGCTTGACGTGGAAGATATCACTGGCTGTACAGCCCTCCAGTTGGCAATTAGACATCAGAGAGAAAACATCATTACGCTGCTTCAAGGCAAGGACTCGCTGATTAATAAATCGGGGAATGGTGCTAAGATTTGGTGCTCTGGTGCTCTGGTGAATGATGCTAAGATTTCAAGACCCACATTTGTTCCAGGAAGGACAGATTTGTAGATTCATCACATCTAGCATTTATGACGTACGTTTTCCAATATCAGGTGCTATGCCTTCTTGTCACCTGGTGATTACAGGAATTTTTTTTTTTTTTTTTAATGGAAGTTTCTAAGCATGAACATTAAAAGAGTAAGAGAAAATGGAGCTGCAGAAGGAAGCCAATAAGCTATTTTCCAGACTCTGACCAAGACTGTAGAACATTTTGGCTTGGCGATGCTGGCCTTAGGCAATGCTTTCCTGTTTTAATACTGTGCAGGGATGGAAATGGATAATATGTACTCCCTTTTCATATGGGCGATGCTGAAACTGTGCACAGCAACCCATACATGCATGTCTTCCACAGATTTTATCGATTTTATTGTGTTTTCCTACAGAGCAGATTGGTGAAAAATGGCCTTGACACAGGTGGGAATTGAATCATGAGATTCTCACCTGCTGCTGGAAATAGACACTAAGCATATGGTACAGCAATGTGTCAGATTTTCTGATATCTCATTTTTGTAACAAGAACCTTTACTAAAAAATAAAACAAGGAAGGAAGAAAACACTAGTAGAAAGTATTTAAATGGATACAACACAGAGAAAAGAAATTCCAGAATAATTCCACTCTATCCCTTCAGAAAAAAACAGCCAAGAGCTTTTTTCCTAAGCATTCGGATTACTTATTGACTGCCTCCATACTTCAGACTTTAAACACTGAGGCTGTCATTAGAAAGATGGCTCTAAGGATAAGCCAAAAAATGGGTGCAGTTCTGAATCCTGTTCCCTGCCATGAGGGCTACCAATAACCTCCAGTCATAACTACATAATGCTGCTCTGGGAGTTGCATAGCCTGGTTGAAAGAATTCCTATTTAGAAAAGCTGTATGTAATTTGGGTTACCCCAAATTCTCATAGCTTTTTTTTTTTTTTTTTTTTTCTTTTCTTTTTTAAAGAGCACTGAGCAGCTGGGAAAGTTAGCAGGTACTTACTCTGAGGAAATGGACGGGTGGGGCTTATAACAGTCAGCTGTAGGTATTAGCTTAAAAGGCTAGTCTTTAAGAGCCTTTCTGTAGTCTTTGAGGAGACAGGGTCTTCTGGAAAGTAGTGCTTAAGGTGTTGAATTCAGTTGCCTAAATTAATTTTTTTTCTGCTGAAAGTAAGTTTCTGTGTATGTTTCTGTGGTTGAGTAGAACAGGCTTTCTGACAAATCCATCCTATGTTTACATCTGGCCCGACTTGTGAGGCTTGTTTTTTAGAGGTGAAGAATTAGGGAAATTACTCAACGGTAAGTTAGGTAGCAGCATAGGTCACTCAGTATGCTGGCTGGAGAGCAAAGGAGGTTTTCTAGCCCTGAAGAAGAAGTTGTCACTTAACAGCTGATACACAAGACAACTGGTTATTTTCAGGTTAAGGTTTAAGTCATGTCTCTGCTGGGAAATAATTCTTGATCTCCATCAGGAAGATGTTCTGGAGCTTGATTACTTCTCTGGAGAATATACAGTCTTCGGGGATTTGATTCTTTTGTCACGGTAAGTAACAGTTTTGTGCAGCTTGTGATGATCCTACCATGATTTGCTAAGCACTTCCAAAATGTGCCTGGGATGATGACTTTTGTGATCTTAGCTGGAAAGATGCTGCAGTGTAAACAAATAATCCACAGCTCTGCAGAGGAGAAGATCCATTTTTCCTGATGGACGTTATTAGCTGGGAGTCATTACTTTAGCGAGTGTTGTTTTTTATGCTTTATAGATGGAGAAATGGAAAAGTCTGTTTGTGCATGCAGCGCACTTCAGGTCTCAGCAAGCAAGCCAAAGCAATAATGCAAACATGTAATTTGCCTCCTACAGTGACAGAATGTTTGGCTCCGCACAAATAGGTTTACTAGGTCTGAACAGGCAGCTGTTAAAGCTCCAGTAGCTGCGCTGGGGCTGAAAAGAAATATAACTGTGCTGGAGACTGTCTCTTCTAGCTGAACATCAGTAATTGTTCTTGTGTGCTCTGCTGGTATTCCAGTGTCATCTTAGTGCTTTAGCCCAAGATTTCTTCAGCCATTCAGAAATGTTCTACTGGTTCTTAACCTTGTGCGAACAAAGGTGAACGGCATACGAAATGGAGTTGCTTTTCAGCAACTAGGATTCCTGTGGTACACGGAGGTTCTGTTCAGCGGCTTCCTCTAGGTTTGGTGTGTCTGAGAAATGCTTATTGTCCAAAAAAAGCTGGCAGTTGTTTGATCAGGACAGAGCAGAACATCAGGTTTAAAACGTTCTATAAGAACTAAGCTATACTGTGATGTGTGAGTCATAACTATATTTCATTGTTTAATACCGCATGCTTTTCCTTAGGTTAACTTTAACCCACTGAAGCTCTCTGGACTACGCTAAATAAAAGATCAGGAGGGATGATTGTAATGAGAGTGCCTGCTATTAAAAAATCTCTTAGTCACTTCTCATGCATTTATTTTCCTTTTGACATTTGGCCAGTTGAACATGTCATGAGGACATTATTATAAAGTGGATAGAGACAGGGGCAGCCTGCATGCCCAAGGGCGGGCTGTGGGCTGCTCTTCTGTGGGAGAGACTGGATCAGCAGCAACTCTGAAGAACAGCAGATGTGGGTGCAAGGTGCTTTCCTGAACCACAAAGGCAGGAAGATGCCCAGTTTACTCCCTCCTCCTATTGCAGGGTGTAGAAGTCTTCGTCTTGCAGGCTTGTCTCCTGCTTGAGTGGGGGGTCCAGCACCCTGCCTTGCACAGTGGGAATACAGTTAGTATCTGTGCAGTACGGCCTTGCAATTATCTGCTTTCAGATCTTGAAGGAGACCTTCCAAATCTTTCGTATGCCAAAAAGGTTTTCTTCTGGCTGTGTACAAGAGACTAACTTTATTACGTTATGCAGGAATATAGTTGATGTTGTTTCCAATTGAACCGTTTTCTGTGGGGAGATGGATGATGTTACTTATGGAAAAAAGATGAAGTTATTCATTCAGTGCTGCCTGATAACATCCAAATCTTGAGAAGGTTAAAAAGCCCAACCTCTACTAATTTCACTTTCATTTATACATTAACTTAAAATATTGATGTATATTTGAACTATCCTTTTCATGATGCTTTGACACCAAAGCAAAATCTTAAGATAGTATTTTAAAATGGGTTGTATTAAAATTACTCATTTTTAGCATTTGCCGTTGGTGAAACAAGAAGTTGTGCAGGTTATGAATTGAGATGTTGATGAGGCTTTATTTTGTGGGGAGCTTAAAAATGTACCTTTTATTGCAACAGAAACAGGTTTGAGGTTTTCAGAAATTTGTTGAGAATAGAAATAGTATTTGCCTATCTGCTCTTGCTGTCCATCTTCCAGAGTCAGCTTATGATGCAAGTTTTCAAAGGGATGGAGGAGGGAAGGGGATGTACAGAGTGAGATTAGAGGCTGCTATAATTTGAGATGAAGGAACTGTGTAGCTTGTACCCATCATACAATATGGAGTGAACTTTCAGTCACCTGTGTTAATAAATATCTCCTTAGTTTCCTTCCTTTCTTTCCCCAGTATTATCTCCCCAAGGGACACCTTGTGTAATGTAAAGATTACATATGCATGAACTGGATTATTTCAGATGATTCCCAGTTTGGTTCTGGATCATGGATGATGTTCACTTTTGTAAGAATGGAGCGCTATGCACAGAGAGAGCATCTACAGCATTGCCCATCAGATGATGGAGGAGCATCACTTGCTCAGTATGGTCCCCATTCTTTTTTTAGCCCTTACGGTATTTCCCCGCCAAAGAGCTAAAGCCATCTGTTTAGCTTTGAAGTCTAGCTCTGAAATCCAGAGCAGTTTCCCAGTGCTGGCTGCTAAATGTGCCCTGTCTTCAGTCCAGGTCATGGACACAGGCAGTGTTTTGCAAGAGGCTGTTCTGCTGCTAGTGCTTTTTCTTACTCATCAGTTGAAGTGGAAGAGAGGGTTTAGGCAGTTAATTGAAGACTAAATGCCAAGGTCCCAAGTGACTCTCAGAATACCACCCTCCTTCGGTGGACCTTTCACACACAGAGGTGCCTGGGTGGGGTTATCCACTTCTCGTTAATCGGGGAAAGCCTCCAATTTAACGCATTGAAACTAGTCACAGTTGTTGAAGTCTGTGAAACGATACAGTTCTTGTTCTGCCTGCTCTGTGCTTCTCAGTGCCTTGACATGAGCTTGATATTCAAGACGGTTTTATTACTTTTATCATGCAGATAACAGGACTGTGGCTAATACCTTCCATTTCTGGTGGTTTTGTGTCACAGGAGAATGAAAAAGACAATTCCTTTGCATACATCTTGCTGCTGTTATAGTTACCTTCTTGGATCCTGTGGCATGCCGAAGGCAAGTTGCTATGTCCTCCACAATGGCAAAATTGGGAATGGATGTCTGGTGAACACTCCACACATGTTCTGGGGGAAGATTCCCTCACAGTAACCCTTGCCATGGAAATAGTTAAACTTTGCTCTTATAATGGTATCCTTCAGCACCCCCAGACACTTTCATGAGGTGCCCCAGCCTCGTTATTTAACAAGAGTATTTTGAAGCAAGTACATTTTTTCTTTGCTTAACTGCAATTGGGCAGCAGTGAGCTGTCTAGAAAGCTCTCCAGAGAGCATTCAGGGTCGCACAGCGAGCATCCTTCCTCTCAAGTTCAGACCGACGGGGAGCCCAGGAGACTGGTGGCCCAGCCATCCCCATAGCTGTGGGCATCCGTCACAGGATGTGGCGGACAGGGGAAGCCACAGACCTGGGTTCAAGGGCGAGAGCGAGAAGGAAGAAGCTGCCGAAAAAGTTAGCGTGTGAGGCCTGTTTTGTTTTGCCTTTGTGTTAAAGATTAAGATGATCCTAAACGCGCCCTGCTGCTGGCAGTGGCTCCTGTGCGGGGTGCAGAGGGCAGGACAGGTGGTTTCTCTGTGGAAAGGCCCCATTAGCACCAGTAGCGCCGACCGCAGTGGTAACGGGCGCTCCGGTGGGAAGAGCAGGACTCAAACCCGTGCGGCCACTACTGACGCCACATGCTGCGCTGCAGAAACGGCGCTCCTCACGCTTAGCCTCAAACAGTGGGGTATTTGTAGCAAATCGGAAGCTTTGCCACTAATTAAAATGTCATACTTCTCATACTCAAACTGCCTGGAAACCTCTTGCTGAGACCTAAGCTGTTTAGCTGTTAAGCTGTCAAAGGCATAACATTAAAGAAGTATGAGGCATAGACAGATAGCTCTCCCTTGGTGTGACATTTTTACTCCAATATCACTTTGAAGATGTTTTTCTTAGCAGTGATGCTTGAAATTCTGCAAGATG
>NW_010515383.1:0-36198 GCF_000687285.1 Phaethon lepturus | reverse complement strand
ATACTGGTCTCCCTGTACCAGTAAAGTATTTAAAAAAAAAAAAAAGAAAAATTCAACAGCTCAAATAACAACACAGAACCTCAGCGGTAACTGAAGTAAATCCAGGGAGAGCTTTTGTGGGTTTGGCATCTGTTTGTTTGTTTGTATTTTTAAATGCATGCTCTTCAAGGGCTCAAATTTATGACAAGAACCTCTGGTGTTCATTTTACTCCCTTTAACCTCCAGGTAGCGTATCGGAGGGCGGGGGGGTGCGCAGTGAGGCACGAAGGGCTGACTTCTGCCTGCTGTGCACAGTGCATGTTTCCCAGCTTGTCTGCATTGATCACAATTGTTTCTTTCGCCGAGTTGTAGAGACATGAGAATTAAAAGCAGCATGGTTCGCTTCCCCGTGCTTTATCTGTATGTATGCGCTTCTTTGCTGATCTCTGTGTATTCCTACGTGTGATGGCATTTGTGATAATGAGGGGAATACTAGAAAAGCAGTTGGGGAACATGCTAATGTGATACGCAAATGAAGGACTTTTAATTTTAGGTTTTTTTAAGTATCAGTACGTTTTTACATATTTGACCTTGATGTCAGCTAATGTCACATGATGTTTTCCCATTTCCCTCTCGGGAAGCGAAGTTGAAAGGTTTAGGATCCGAGAACCCCTCATTAATGCCTGTTGTTGCTCAGCATTTAAGGCTTAATTATTCAGTAAGGATGGTTTGGGTTTTATTCTTGACGTTTATATCCAGCTCTGAAAATCCTGCAGCTGAAATATAGAAAGCAGGTTGTATGGATCTTCAGAAATCTGGCCTCAGCTGTGACTGTTCAGCTTTTGCAAAACTTCTGGCTTTACCTTATCAGTGACTCCACCAGCTGCTTGTCAGACAGGAATCAAGGCAGATGTTCTCAGCTGTCACTCGGTTAAAACAGAAAACTGGGAGGGGGAAGCATGGATTTGCCTTTCACACAAGACAGCCCAGGTCCTGTTTTGAGGACTTCTGCAGGGTAACATAAATGGTAATTATAATAATATCTGTCTTCAGGAGTAATGCAGGACACTGGTAATCTTGTGATTTGATAAATTTTATCTAATAGTGTCAACTAACTGCATGAAACGAGCAGGGTGTTGAGAATAGGGAATTAGCCTAGACAAAACCTTCTCACCAAAATTTGCGAAGAGAAAACCAAACCAAGAGGTGTCCCATCGAAGTTATGGTCTATTGGAACATCGATAATACAGCATGTGTTGCTTGGTAACCACTCCCAAATAAAACGAAGAGCACACTCGGAAGAGCCCTCCCTGGAATAACAATACCTTGCAGTGAGGGCCAGCACAGAAAGAAGCGGGTATCTCAAGGAAGCGGTGTTCAGCTGGGCTCTAACTTGAGGAGGATCCTCAAATGCCAATTTCACACCAAGGAGAGGATATTCTTCTGGATTCACTTCTGCTATGCAGCCTGCTGCATTCGAAGCTTTGGTCCTACAGCTGCTGCATTTACCGGATTTGCACAGAGGCAATCTGCTCCTGAGACGTCCTGCAAAATGGCAGATGCGGGCATCATCCAAAGGAGGCGAGGGCTGGCTGGAAGGCGTACTTCAGCTGCGCAGGCCTTTTCCGTACAGCGCGCTCTCTTAACTTCAGCTGAATTGATTCAGCTGGGGAAAATGAATGTCTCCACTGCTTAATATAATTTGAAATATTTACATGGAAAAAAAGAAATCCAATTGCCACATAATTCAGCAGCTCATCTCTGCCATCCCTCTGACAGAAAAACAAAACTCAGCTCATATGTCATAGAATGTTCTCTAGAAGAGCTTAATTAAATTTATAATGAAAATAACAGGGGATTAAGAAGACACAAGGGAAATACATTCCTCTTGCAGAGCATTACAGAGGTGATAGAAGCAATTTGCAGAGAAAATTACCTGTTTGCTGCTCAGTTTCTATAGAAATTAAATGAATCTTTACAAACTCTGGAAAACTGCATTCCAGCCTCCGCTTTGTGACTGTGCAACTTGCAGCTTGTTATTTCTAAAATTAATCGTAGGTCTCCCCCCCCCCCCCTTTTCCCTTGTTCAAATACATTTTAGTCTTTTGTCCCTGCTGATAAATATACTGATGATTATATCATGTTCTTTATCAAGAACTGCCAACGCTGACAGCCAAGGCAGCACATGTCAGCAGTGTCTTTTGAAGGGAGCAGTAACAGGACATACCTTCTAAACAGCCCGTTTCTCGAGTGTACTTCTTAGGCTCTTCAAAATACCAAAATTGTTGACCCTTAGGCCTCATGAGAAATCATGTCTTTAAGGTATCCAAAGTTGCTTGGGTGAACAGAGTAGCGCTCCTCACTTTGCCACTGACCTTGTTCGGGAAGGCAAGTGTAAGTTCTTCTCCAGCACAAGATGTTTCTTCTCTCATTAGCATTAGTAACGTGTCTCTGGTGAGCCTTGAGTAGACTGAAAGGACTACCTGTAGCCTTGAACTGCAGGGATGGCTCTGAGCATTGCCAACAGTACCCCAAACGCAGGATGAAAGGCAGCCGCACATGCTGAGGGTCCTTGCTTGCCCGTGTTTGGGGCATTTGTACAGCACCTTCAGCGGTGGATTCTCAGGGCACTAAGTTTACCTGTAAAAATGATACCAAAATTCACATTGATTTCCTTGTTGCATGTCTGATTTTCTGCAGTGTTATTTCTTCTGTTGCACACGGGGCGGGGGAAGTAGATGAAACTTTCCCAAGATGTGGAATAAAGGTGATTTCTGTGATGGGGTTGGGAAGGTCACTGGTGTGCTAATATTTGTAAAAGGCACTGAGATCAGTAGATGGAAAGCAGAAAGGAAGTGCCAGGTTTTACTTTGCATCAGCCCTGTGTAGGCCAAACTTACCCTGGCTCTCTTTGGAAACCTGTGGTCTTGGATCAGAAGTTTCTCCTCTTGACCTGAAAAGGGCCATTGGCAAACAGTGCTGTGCAGCACACGTCTGTCGATGATCTCAAAAGGCAGAGCTGCCCGCAATATCATTATTTTTCGTAACAGACGTGACTCAAAAGCAACATCTGTCTCGCTCTGAGACTTGAGGCTAGTTCGTTAAAGTTTCAGTTTGATTTGGGTATGGAGTGGGTGGGGTGGGCGAATCTTTTATGACTGAGCTGTTGTTTTTCCCTTCCAGTCATGGTTGATCTGGAGGACAAATCGCGAGCAGCCTAGCGCTTAGAAGCAGGGCTCTCGCTGGCAGAATAATGTAGTGCTACAACCCTCCAGTTTGAGTGGAATCTGAAAAAGGGAAGGGAGATACTCTGTGTCTACTGCTGAACAGCCTTGTACTACCCAATATGCCCGTACGCAAAGTCCTCGGGCAAATGAATAGAGAATCTGCCAAATACTTCACTTGCATTTTGTTCTGAAACGTAACCCCAAGCAGCTTCCTTCTGTAAGGGGCATTGCATGTCAGGGAATTCTGCAGAGTGTCTACTCCTTGCCTCCTGATGAAATGACTCAGGAGTGCTACTGCTGTGGCTTAACCCAGCAGGCAGCTAAACACCACACAGCCGTTCGCTCACTCCCCCATCCCCGCCCTGGCAGAGCGGGGGAGAGAATCAGGGAGGAAAAAAAAGTAAAATTCGTGGGTTGAGATAAGACGATTTAATAGGACAGAAAAGGCAGGGGGGAAAGTAATAATGATTAAAAGACATACAAAATAAGTGATGCACAATGCAATTGCTCACCACCCGCCACAGATGCCCAGCCAGTTCCTGAGCTGCGGCCCTCACCCGCCAACTCCCCCAGTCTACGCACTGAGCGTGACACCGTATGGTGTGGAATCCCCCCTTGGCCAGCTGGGCTCGGCTGTCCAGGCTGTGCCCCCTCCCAGCCCCCCGTGCACCCCCACCTCCTTGCCGGCCGCCCAGCGCAAGAAGCCGGACGGTCCTTGACTGCTTAGCAACAACTGAAACCATCAGTATGTTATCAACATTGTTTTCATCCCAAACCCACAGCATTATACCAGCTACTAAGAAGAAAATTAACTCTATTCCAGCCAAAACCAGGACAGCTACCCTGAGCCTCTCTGCATCACGTAGCAGTTCCAGCCAGCATGAACCATGGGGACAGTTTCAAATCAATTGCTCCTCAAAACCTTCTCTTTCTTTGCTCAGTTCCTTCTGGAAATGAAACATCTTACAGAGTAAAGGAGCAATGTTCAGCTTGCGTTAGTTCTGTGCCTGGTGTAAAAAGGCTTTAACACAGCTGAAACCTGGGTTTTCTGTGATTTGTACTTCCGAAACTGAAAACTGAATTAAAGCTAGACTGGCTGAATCTATGTCATCTGGCATCTTGCAGAGTTATAGACACACGTGTGTAGTCGGTGTAATTCATTATTGATTTGATTTCATAACGGTTTTCATTCACTCAGTACTATGCATGGTGGGAGATGATAGCGAATCAGTTCTAGAGGTGACTTGGCTTCTCAGGCTGTTTCAGATGCCTGAAAGGAAGGTTAATGAAACCCTTGCTGCTGACCTACAGGGAGGGGGGCACTTGTAAGATATTTCTTTATGGGTCTGCTCAGGAGACTGAATCACAGCAACGTTTACTAGCTTTAAAAACCAACAACACAAGCGGTGTGATACTTGGGGTTTTTTCACATTGCTTTACTACTGCCCTTTGCATTGGGTTGAAGGCACCACTGATCTGACTCCTGCGAGCTCATCCTGAAGCCACCTATGCTCGGTTAATTCATTGTCATGTAATTTGCGTGTACCAAATCAGCTGTCTGCATTTGATTTCTGCAGCTTTTGTCCAAGAGATCCACGGGGAAATGGCCAGGGTGTGACTTAACATATATGGTTCTCAACAAACACCACATAAATAAATTCAGTGAAGAGTAAATATATCGACAGAACCAAGAAATGGTCTTAGACATCTCACATTCTTACCAGAGGGGTGAAAGCTAGAACTGTTACTGATGTCTTAAGTGCTATCTGCGTTCTTAGTGCTGTACCTGACTACAAACAATTTTTCACTTGACAAATTTACAACCTGTCTAACAGAGTAAGCAAGTGGGGATCTGTCATGCATAGCATAGAGCAATAAAATTTTCCATGAAAAATTTGTTCACAGGAGAGGTGGCTTTGTCATGATCAAAATGCTTAGTGGACATTTCGGTAAAAGGTTTTGGTCTTCTGTGGGGAAACTTTTACAGTAAAATGTTTTGAAATGAAATCTTTCCATTTGCGGTTTGCATTGACTGGATTCAAAGTAATGCTCAATGTAAATTGACAGTGGCCTGGCATTTTTCTGACCTGAAATGAAAGCGAATATCACAACTGGAATTTCTTCTGGCTGGCCAGAACTGGCCTCTGAGGTCTTTTTGCACAAATGCCATAGGGCAGCTATGAACCTTGTGGGACAGCAGGCTTGGTGATAAGGCTTAGCCTGGAAGGAAGTGGCATATCGTTTATGAAGAGGGATCACCAGAACAGACTTCTCTCACTGATTCTGCATCCTTGTAATATTTGAATTTCTTCCAGAAGAGGTCTGTAGCAAGTATCTGGCTTGAGGAGTGTTAATTCTAATTTATGACTGGCATGCACCAAAAGACAAGTCTCATGATCCTCCCGGGAAGAGGGTTAGAGGAAAGTATTGGGAAGTCATTGCTATTATTTCATCCCCTCTCCAAAACTGGGGAAAGAAATACACATAAGTGACTGTTCTCCAAGATAAGGACTACTGTCGCTCACAAGTACATGATTTACGGTTGTCCAGCAGTTCTGCAATTTATCCCTCCTAATTCACTGATCAAAATGGCTCTTTGGGAAATAGCATTAAAAGAAAAAGGACAGTCTTGAATACAGAGAAACTTAGTCTTCCTGGGTAAAAAAATTCCCAGTAGGTCTCACTATAGCAGACATCTGTTCATCTTCTGCTGGCCTTTGGCATTTCCTTACTGATTTGTTACTGATACTTGCGAGGGATTAGCCTCCGTGGTGGAGAGCAGATGCTGAAGGCCCGTTGTGCTGGACACGGAACAGCGCTGGGCACCCGCACAGCAAGTACACTGCCTTTTGCCCTGAGGCAACTTTGGTCTCAGGAGACAACACAGTAAAAGCATGGGAGAAAGGAAGATCCCTTGTTCCTGCTAGGAGGAGAAACTACTAGTACGAAGGTGTTTCCCTTTGGCTGTCCTTTTTATTTACAGCTGTATCAGTCAGTTGCTCCTTTCTTTTAGCCTGAAAGAGAAGTGCATAGTTTGATATTCACTGCAGCCCTGGGAAGTTCAGAGCCAGAATCAAGCCCTACAGCTGGCACTTTGCACCAGCTAGAAGGAAATCTAGATTTCAAGGTTTCCCAAATTTTTAATCCAGGTCCAGCCCTAGGAAACTGTCTTCCCAACATCCCATCATCGTCTTGTGGTTCATTCGCAAAGTCATTCGTAACTAAAGACAGAAGAATGAAAGGATTCCAGTGTTTCTTGCCCTTCAGGTCATTCAGTTTTACTGCACAGCCTGGTGGGAGGATGGTCCAGGGTGGGACAGGGTGAGGGAAAGAAAAATCTTTCCCCAATAACAGCTATCTGCATTAATTCAATGTAAGCAGGTGGATGTCACGGTCTGGGAAGGAATCAAAGATTCTAATCCTTTCTCAGCATGAATCCATCCCTGGTATTACCTGCATGCCCAGTCGCATCTCACTTGCAGAATAATCTCTTCTATAGGTACAAACCTGGTCATAAGATCGTACGCTCATAGCACAGCGTCATTCAAATTGCACCTCCTGCTTGGGACCCCGCGTGTCAGCTTTTCTTCTCTCTTGTGTCTGTTGCTCTCTTCCAGTTTTCAAAAGTAATCTTCATTAAAACTCAGGCTCCTTAACTTTTTGTCCTGTCTCCACCCTAGTGTGCGACCTCCGATCTTTCAGCTGATCCGAATTTGTCTGAACCCTGACCCTTTCATTCCCTTCTTGCTCCAAATTGCTTGACATACTTCATCACACAAATGGATCTTCAAAGATCAAAGTGTGTGATGCCGCCTTTTGCTTCTACCCAGACAGCTTCAGATTAAGCAGCATTCAACTGTATAGGCCATTCTACTGGTTTGCTTAAAGCTTTCTACAGCAGTGGATTTTCAGAACAGAAGCCTTTTGAACTCACTACTTTCTTCTGGGTGTGTTTCCGACGTTTGCTTCTCTAAGTGGCCTTCTCTCAGCAGTGGGAAGTCTGAAGGGGGGGAAAGATCCTGCTTCCCAGTGACTACAATTTGCTTGTTTGGCAGTACTGGAATTATGTAGATATGTGATTAAATTAAAATTAAAATACTCCTACATTTTGGAGGAAAATAGATCGGAACAAAACCAGCTTGGAAAAAAGTCTATTTTTAGCAGAAATGCTTGGGGTTTTTTCCACGGCCGCTTAGGTGTGGAGAATCAAGATGTTTCTGACAGCAATGATGTGAATGTAGGAGGGGGTGATTTTAATGTAAGAAGAAATAGTGAATTCTGTGTGTTTCTTTTTATTGCAAGGAGGTGGTTGTAGGATCTGTACTGTAGCAGACATCAGTGTAAGACATACCTCACCTTTCGTGGCCTGACATAATTAATCGTGCTCTGGCTGCTCTCTTTCCAGACTATCCTGCACTTACCTGTGCTACTCCCCAGCTTTAGGGAGTATTTTCGTCCTCTTCCTTTGAAAAAAAACCATGTATCATTTCAAAAAGCAGTGCTCCACCCAGCTCTAGCATTGCATGCAGGTGGGAGCTAACTTCCATTAGAGTAATGGAAAAAAGTGCCTGACTGGGTATCAAGGAGCACTTGCTGTTTTCTCCTACCAGGCATTTCATCCCCAGCAAGTTTAACATCTTTTGATCCTGTCATCAGCTGCTACTTTCCTTTATTCCGACTCAGAGCACAGCATGAAACCCTTCTTTTCTGCAATTTGCTACTGGCCTAGTTACAACCCCTCTTTCTCTTATTTTGGGGAAAAAAAACCACCACCAACAAAACAGACCACAACCCAACAATGATTGTCTTTAAAGCTTGACAACAGTTTGCATTGTTATGGCCCCAGAGAGGCCCCAGCTCAACACCATGGAGGCAGCCTGGCAAGGAGATATCATGGTTCAGACTCTCGCTTTGGCAATTCAGTCCTCTGCTCCTCACGCCCTCTCTGGCCTTTGGAAAAAGTCTTTTGTACCCAGACAAGGCCAAGGAAGAGAGATTTCTATCCCTACTGTAATGAGCAACATAGGCTACCTCAGGGGTTCAGAACCATAAAGCTTCTTCCCAGCAGAAGCTGCTTTGTGTTTGGGGTGGTCACCACCTAATGGAGCTGTGCTTGGGGCGTTTGCCATGGGCAGGGCAAGGTCCCTGTGTGAGAGCAGCCCCCAGGCTTTTGCCAAAGGAAACAGCTTCTTTTGCATCTCTGACTGGAGCTGGGCTAAAATCCAGAAATGCTGAGACACGAGAGGAACGCTGCCGTTAGAGATACCATGAGAAAGCCTGCCTAGTGCAAGAGTTGCCTCACGTGAATGAAGCCAGAGAAGCATCTTGTGCTCTTTCTACAGTAAGACCACTGCATTTGTCAATAAACCAAATCAGCGAGCAGTTAGAGGTGATCACCTCACCCGGTTACTGTTCCCTCTTCGTAGGATGCGGCTGCCACCTGATTCTGTAAAAATGAAGGCCACGATGAGAGCTGAGAAGACTAATGAGAGAGCCGGAGCTAACGGCTGGAGTAGCTGGGAGTGTTAAACTGAGAGAAAGAGATTGCATCTCTTGACCTGAATCCAAAAAGCTGATGCAATTGCAGCACTGCTTCCGTGCAGAGTACTGCAGATCTTCCACTTCATTCAGCAAAAACTTGCAAATGCTTTCTCTCATGTCTGCGTCGCAGCCGCTCCCGGCCCAGCGACGCCTGCTTGTTGTTTATGCCAGTTCTGGCCTAAAACATACTTGCTGAAGCAGAGGAAAGGAAAAGAAAGAGGGGGACACACAACAACAAAACAAAAAAAGATAAGCAAACAAAAAACCTGCAACACATCTGACTTGATACCAGGATCTTGGAGAAAGAGGACTCATGGCCCTCAGTTTGGACATCTGTCTTGTTCTGCCTTCAGAGTAAACAGTATGACATAACGGAAGAAGCAGACTTAGCCGCCCCGTACAAACCTTCTCCTCAATCCATAATAATTCTCTCCTCTTTAGACTACCGCTAGCCCAACAGGTTAGCTGGCTCAAAACTGCGAGGAATGAAGGATGATGTCTCTGCTCAAAGTACATAGCTCCTTTTCTGGCAATTATTGGTGCTATCAAGAGCAATGTTTTGAATATAGCTGGAAGGAATCCTGAGGATGGTATCCCGTCCTCCACATAAAACCATCCCTGAAACACATTTCTCTAACTTATCCTTAAAAATTATCAGTTACAAAGATCACTTCCAAGGGCAATTCATTCCACGATGCTTGTTACAGTTTTTAAAAAAGTGACCTCGAGTTTAACGTGTATCTTCCTTGCTGTAGTTTAAATAAGGATGCAAACAATTGCATGGAAAAATAAGCCAGTCCCAACTAGAAGTATACAAAACTTTATCATTTTTATGTCACCAAGCCCTGGATCATGGGCCAAACTCTCTTGCATAGGTGATTTACAAATAGAATAAAATCCTTTGAGAATACAATTGGTCACGTAATGATGTAGCGTGGCAGTTGCTCATTGTATCAGTGTTGAAAAGCTGCGTTCTGTTTGGTTAGCAGGAAAGACTGCTGATGCTTTTATGAGTCACCAAATACTGCTGTGTTTAACAAATTGCTCTGTTTTTGCAAGGCCATGGTGCAGTAGCTTTTCTTTAAGCGAGCATCTCAGATTTACCTGATGGAGTTGGAATATATTGACATGTGTTACCAGACTGGGGTACTTGCAAATGGGCAACCATTTAATGAATTAACCTGTATTCATGCTCAGCTTAAGTTAACCGATTTCCACAGGGGATCGGTCTGAAGAGCTTAACTCTGATTTTATTACAAGTCCCTTCTGTCTAATGCCTCGTAAGGGGGACATGTGTGAACTCCTGGAATGAATATCCTCAAGCTTTTTTGCTCTATTGCCTGCAATATCTCTAGAATACGAATACCACTTTATGATACACTGAGTTGCGTGAGTATAATTCAGTTAACAGAGGCAATTTGTGAATCGCCTAACTAACATGCAGCTGTAATGAACTACCATTTATTAAGTGCTTCACCTCTGTTGAAAACAAATCTGGTTTGAAAAATGAAATATCGAGAAGATAAAAGATCAAAATTATCCAACGGACAGAATGCTCAGCCAACCCCCACAGAACACGCCCTAACTCTCAGTCCTAGAGACATGCGGTAACTGTGCTTCTGAATTAAAAAAAACAAAACAAAACCAAAACCCCCCAACCTCAGTAGTCAGAAAATATCACATTAAAGATTCCATCCCCATCTGGAGCAGTTCTAGAGAGGAAGATTAGGCCAGGGTCAACAATAAAGAGCTACGGTAGTTAGCTGCAATGAGGGATAAAATGATCCTGTTAATCCTGTGGTACAGTGCCGTTACTTTAGAAAAAGAGAAATATTATGGATACTGGTAGAATTTAGCTTTGACAGAATTTAAGTCTGGGGCATATCTGGACTAGTTCCATGGCATTTTTACTGCTCTTCAGCACAAGCTTATTTCGTAGTGAGGCAGAGGAGTGTTCTTCTTATCACCATGAAGATCTCATTGCTATTCTTTGTCCAAACTTCTCTGTCAGTGAAAAAAAAATCCTCATAAGGAGTTCAGGGAATTAATTTGTCTTTTTGGGAAGGACTTCAGTGTGCCAAAAGGTTTTGCTGAGACCAGCCTGCCTTTATTTTGAAGAAATATTTGTTGTCTAACGCCCAGCATGATTTCTCCCGGGAGAACTGAGTAGGTCTATTTGCTGGCCAATATGTTGCTCCTTTTGACTGAACACAGTTGTGTTCTGTTTATGGCTCATCTCTAGAGACTCCAGTGAATGCAGGAAAATGTCACAGGACATGAACCCCCTGAGATATTTTTAAAAAGTAACAGGCAGAAAAACAACCACCACCACCATCAAATAAACAAAGAGATGAAAGCAGGGAAAAGGTGGAACTCATCCAAAATCTGGTGAGGCTCTTAGAAAAGAGGTGCTTTCGAGGTTGGTTTCGTGTTAACAAGATGTTCAGAGTGTCAGGACGCTTCAGGTTGCTGAAGGATTGAGTTAAATGGGCATTTCACAAGCCTAATTGGATAAACGTATCCATATGGTAGCAACAGAGGAAACCCACTTCAGCCTTTGCATCTGAGCAGGGGAGCTTTTATTAATTTAGAAGTGGACGGCTGTGCACCCTAACAGAAGCTGACATTCCCTCCCCGGCGTAGTACAGCTCTATTTGGCCTTTTTACCTAGCACGATCAGTTTGCCAAATGAAGGTTGCACGCGACCCCTTGCTGCCCTTGCGAGTCTGCTGCGTCCTGTAGCCGCTCAGCACGGCACGCGCTGCATTTACCTTGAGAACAGCTCTACAGTGCTTGCTACTGCATCTCCTCGATTGCATGCTAGGGGCCAGCCAGGACAGTGAGGAAGGAGGGATGCAGCACATTAGCACAGCTCTTAGCCTGTGCCCAGTCTCCAGACGTACGTAAGAGGCGCTTATTTTACGTGGGCCAACAGCTCTACAAGTATTTGCAAGTCACCGTCAAGTTCCTGGACTACCACTGCAGTGGTTATGCTCACAACAGAGCAGTAACAATACACGTACATCATAATTAGTCACTGATAAACACACTTAGTCACAACCCAAATCTTTTCAAAAGCTGTTGGTTTTGAAGACAATAGCGTATTGTGATGAGCTTTGGTGCGTGTGGATAAAACTGCTCTCGACTCCCAGAGGAGAGAATGACAGTCTGGAGACAGGAACACAGTGAGACCGTGATGTGGACAGGCAATAACTGGCACCACCAACCCATTCAAGCTGTGCTCTTGATGTCCAACTCCCTCTGATGTCTGGAGGATGATCACCGCAGCGATGAGACTTGAACTGTCCATAGCCAAGATTAACTGAGACTTCGACAGTCCTGCTGCAGCTCCACTTCCAGCGCTGGCATTCAGCTGCCAGGTACTCGCTCTGAGCACCCGGAGCTGACAGATTGACCAGTGTTTGCTACGATTCATTATTATGGGTGCTGGTTTCCAGAGTCCTGCGCTGAGCCTGTCCTGCGGGTGGGTGCACGTGCTGGAGTGTCGACTCTTGCGGCCCATCAGCATAGAGCAGAGTCATTGCAATAATTAATTCTTTCAGCTCCAATTGGGTTTCATGGGCCATGGCAGCTAGGCACGATTGATATATTGCCTCTTTTATGCAATATTGATCTAGGCTGGGAGGAAACACAGCCTTAAACCAAGGAAACAAAGCAGATGTTTAAGATTGCCAGGTTTGGTGCTTGAACCTTGATGCCAAGTGAACTGTGCTCCAGATGTATCAGTATGAGCAACGTGGGCTAAATAGCAAGGACTAGCTCCTTGGGAACTGCAGCTGCCCTCTGGTTTCAGGAAGGAATCTGCTGCTTTAGCTTTGGCTTTTCTGCTCAAATTTTACTGGGGCTTTTGTGGTCCTAAAGCTGGCAGAGGACTCGAGAAGGGAAATTACTCCCAAATCAGTGTTTTTATTGCCTATATTTCAGATCCTCTCCTCTTCGCATGCTCCATGCTGAAAGATCCCCATCTTTGGTTTTCAGCAGAGATTAAAAGGTTTAAAATAGTGCGCGTGGAGGGGAGCCACAGTGGGTTAAAGCAGCTTTTGGAGAGAATTAGCGGATGAGGTCAGGAACAGGGGTGTCTGGAAGGTGCTGGGTGACGTGCAGAAAGCACGGAGCATGCGGGGGTTCAGGCAAGTGGATTAGATGAGGTTACAGGCAATTTCAGACCGTTGGCCTAGGAGGCTCTGTCTGCTCTTTTCCGCACACTGTGAAGAGGAGAATGCATTCTCCCGTTTCTGATAGCAGAAGTTATACGTGCTTTGTGCTCGCTAATCATCAGTCATGTCTAAAATTCATCCCTGCGCTGGCCAGCGGTCCCTCAGGTGAGGCTCATTCCCGCATTCATTCCGCCTGTCTTTCCCCGGTATGTGCCAAGCCTTCCGGTAGGCGTTCAGGCTGTGCTCGCAGGTCCCCTGACGGGATTCTCTGGCCGAGGTCTCAGGGTGGGACTATGCCTACACTGTCAGTAGGGGATGAGTTCTCCATTCCTTCACTTAGGACTCTCAGTTCCTTTTCTTTTCCTCAGTGATTTTTCTCGCTGCTTACTGCATCCGCCAGCCAGAGAGCAGAGGTTTCTCTCTGCAGACAGAGGTCTGGAGTCCAGACACTGCAACACCACTTTTCCAGGCACTGATGGGCAGCTCCTTGGAAGGTGAAAACTTCCCTATTGGAGTTTACTTGAAGCCTCTCTGCTTTGAGGAGCGATCAAAAGGGGAGGGACTTCCCCCAAAAGTGTGACTAACCAGAGAGAATGGGGTTGGTTTGGCTTTGCTCAGGCCGGGGCTGTTGGTTCCTTCCCCTATGAGTCTTCCGAAAGCCAAACAAAAAGGGGAGAAAACCTGAAATGTTTTCTACACAGATCCCAAAAGCAACAAGTAGAAGCCTTTGCACCACCGCTTGACGTGCTGCGGCACGGACTCGGGTGCCCTGGGTGCTGTACAAGCACGGCGCTGTCTCCCTTCTGGGCCAGGCTTGGCCTAACTGTGTTGTAGACAGAGGTGAAAATTTCGAATCCACTTTATTATGCCTAAAACACAAGCATGGATTTCAGACTTTTGGGGAACACATAGTTAGGGTGAAAAGACAGCTGGAGGAGGAGTCTTATTGCAAAAATATCTTTTCTGCTTACCGATAAACCTGTCCAGCATGCCTGTGCACATACACGCATCATGCAGTCAGCTCCTCCTCTTGCAGGCACTAAATACACTTCCCAAGGCCTCTGCTCTCACCTCTAGCATGAGCATGTGCCGGCAGGACCCCCCGGGAATGGGGGTGCCCTACCCCATTGCTGGCGCCACTTTGGTGGAAGCGCAGTGACTGTTACTGCGGGGTGACAGCTTTACTGCAAGGCTTTTGGTTTTAAATATCTCTTTCCAAGCACCTTGCTTTATTCAGACAGCCTTTCTTAGTCAGACTGGCTGAGTAAAGACGACTGTCTCAAAATTAGTCTGCTTCGTGGAAAGCTTCTCTTTGCTTTTTTAATTAAGAAGGTAGAATTTACTGGCATTTTCCCTTTCACAGTATTTCACTGTCTGTAATCTTCTCGAGTGACTCTGGTCTCGTCTTTGCAGCAATTTACTGAGCTTGTTTATCAAAAAGGCAATCAGACATGTTTCTTACAAGATGCCCTGAGAGCTGCCACGTAGACCTGAGTATTGCCCTTGGTAGGTGGGCTAACACACAGAGGCGTATCTCCGTGGCTAAACAGGTTACCCTGCATTAACTGAGCCACAGTAAATCACTCTTCACATGATCTTAACTCATCGCCAAGTGCACGGTAAGCGTGTTAATGTAAACGTAATGAAGGAATGTAACCTAGAGCATTTTGCTGTATATCTGCCACCAGCTGAGAACACACACAAACTCAACTACCGTAGCACAGTAAATTGCCAGGCCGCGATAATTCAGTCACAAATCTGCATCCCTAGGTTAATTTGGTGTGACTTTTGCATCTAGACTCCAGCCTTCATAGATATTGCAGAAGCTGATTCCCTGTCGTTCCGCACTTGTATTGTCATTTATAGCAAAACAGGGTGCAAAGTGGGTGTACGGTGCTACAAAGGCATAAACGTTTTTCCTGATGTCTCTGCTTTTAGGCAGCCTACGCGTTCGATTTAGATCCTGTAGCCCATTTCCAAACTCACCAGTTTTGTTTTGGGCCAAACCCTTTCGTTCTGTATCATTACCTGTGCTATTCCCTGCTGCTGAAGCCAGCCCCCGGCCCATAGGGAGGTAGAAGCAGTAGTTCAGCTCTTTAATATCAACTCCATGCGTCACTGAATGATCTCATCCAATGGATTTAATCCAGGCCAGACATGGGCACCTAAGGATGTTTTCAACCTACTAGCCAGAGCACATGGCACCATATTTATGTCAGCATCAGACCAGGCGCTGGCCGTCCCCTGCTGTGAGCAAAGTCATTCTCATGCCATTACACTGCAAGTCTCTTTAAAGGAACCATAGCAGCTGCTTTGCAATCTTGCTGGTTTTTTTCTAGTAAACTAGAAGAATTTTGTCTGATCAAAGTCACGTTTTATTTTTGACCAAAGCTGTCCCAAAGGGAGGTATTCTGAAAGACATGTACAAGCATATTTGTTTAGACTAGCACTGACTGTCCATTTCTTCACACAGACAAGCTCTCAACTCATAACCTGTCTCATTCCACCATATTTCCAGCTCCTGGGATTCCCTCTGTAGCCTCGTATATCTTCCAGCTTATGGTTTGACGGAGCTCTTTGAGCTCACGCTCACGAGGTCTACACAGAGATTTTCTTTGTTGCTGTTCGCTCCTGTGTTGCTGTTGTTATTTGGAGACAAGATTAGATTTCTTGCTGATGTTAATTTGGGTTTTTCTGGCTTTTTCCCACGGTTTGAAAAGAAAATCAGCTTCATGGTTGCATTATTAAATAAATATTAACAATGGTTATTATGAAATGCTTGATGCAGTTACAAAGCCCGGAGTTACGATCCATTTTTCTCCCAGGTGAGGTTTGTAGCCCTTTACACACAACAGAAGGGGGTTTATGTAGTGGTTAAGCCACAGATGAGTACAGATAGGAAGCGGAGATCTCTGTGAGGACACTTGTCTTCTACCGATTTCTTTTTTCCCCACGTGCAGTAGTTGCCATTAAAAGGCCACGGTATCAGCGCCCGATTTTTTTGCAGTGGTGCTGAAGTCTGTTCTGTTTATGAGCGGAACGAACGAGTGCAGCACGTCACATGGACCAGGACATCTGTGTGTGCCAGGCTCACGAAGGTGGTGTCTGCCAGGGAAGAATCGGGCCCTGACCGTGCCTCCGTTAAGTCTTCCGCTGCTGCCCGTGTTACTTGCAATGCGTCCCACGGGAAAAGGGATCTGGAAGGTGCCTGGATCCAGGCACCTCCGTCCGCTGGCTATACTGGGATCACAGGCACGCGTTTATACGGCTGCCTGTCCTCTGCTCGCTCAGAGCCCGGGGCGCCTCTATTTCGAAGAGCAGCGTGACTCGCCGTGGTCAGGGAATCTGTCGCACCTTACGGTATTCCCTGTCCCACCGCGCTCTGTTGGACACGCTCCAGGTGAAACGGTGATGCGGCACCTGCCCCCAGCCCCAGGACGAGCGAGGCAGTTGGCACTGGCCCCAAAGGGGCTAAAGGCAACCGTGCCAGCGGGGCTGGGCCGCGCAGCCCCCCCGGGGCGTGCTTCGGAGGAACCAAAGCAAGGAAGATGCTGCTGAAACGGGCGTGCGGGAAGCGATGGAGGGGCGGGGGCAGAAGGCTTGTGGTGTGGGCACGGGGCTTGCTGGAGCAGGAAGCCGGCGTGTTGCTGAAGAGCCCTGGCTTCATAGCTACCTCTGGCCACCGACTTCTGGGTTAGGCAGGAGACACGCGGCCCCCGGCCCTCTTGGGCTCATTCACAGTTAGAGCTGATGAATCTCTCGCGTCCGAGAGAGGGCAGTGGGCCCGAGAGGCTGATTTACCTCGTCTGTTCTACGTTGAGGAGACTCTTCAGTGAAGTGACAGCAGCTGAATGCCGCAATCACCCTGTAGAGCCTATTTTAATCAGCTTTCCCTGTGTTTGTGGCTTCCGTTTTGCTTTACTTCTCTAAAACTCGTTGCTAATATACAGCATGTCGTACTCCCGTTACATGGTACAACCTCCCCCAGCAGCGCGTTAATGGCTCTGCCGTGGCTCGGTTAGAAGCAGGAGCGACGGCTTCTAACGCAGAGGCAGCACAGGACCTCTGTGCTGTGTGCTTGCTTCCCTTCAGTAAGTCTGGCACAAAATCCTGCAGCTGAGATTTAAGTGATGTCATCTTTACGGTCTCATCAGAGCTATGGATACAGTTGATTGCATGCAGCAGGGAAGCAATACTGAGCTTGGTTAAATGTGCTCACTTGTTTTCATTATCCCACTCTTTTTCATGGCCCAGCATGGCAGCTTGGGAACACAGAATGTTTTTCCTCATTTAAAGGGCTTGGGTTTTGCTTTGCTTCTTAAGTCTCTTTAAATTAATTTCTAGGCCTGTTAATTATTCATTATACCTTAATTATATTTAGTCCACCATTGTCACTCCTCCTTTGGTGAGGAAAGTTGTTATTTATGAGTCAAAAGCTATTTATGAAACAGACAGTCTGGTATCGTCAGGAAGACGGGAGTTGGGGGAGCAGATTTAATTATTAAAAGAAGCTTTGATTAAAGAGAGTGAGTTGATTTAACAAGTGCAACTGGTTTTCTCTCTCTCTCTTTTTTTTTTTTCTTGCTAGATGTGCAGAAGAAAGCATTAATCTGTCAGGCCTGACCTGAAACTATAGGGCTCGCAAAAATGCCCCAGGAGATGGAGGGATCATTTCTGCTTTATTTCTTTTAAATGGTGTAAACAGGGCTTGCTGGCAGTGGTTGCTGGGGTTGATTTGTAGTCCGTAGGCTCAGAAATAAAATTTTGTTGTAAGAGAGAACCTCATAGTAGCTGGCCTTTTATCCTGATAGGCTGGGGCTAGACACGCTAAAAAACGAGCCAGTGTGTGTTCTGTTGTTTCATCTGGGAGTATAATTTGTTCTGTTGTGTTAGGGTGGGGGGGTCATTTGAGCACCTAATTTTCCATCAGTCACGGTGGTATAGAGTTGGATCGTACAGCAAGGAGAATTAAGCATCAGTTGAGCTTAGTAGCTTTGGAGATACTGGTTACTGCATAAGATGAAGACCTCAGGGCAGGGATTATATTTCTGTTCTGTGTTGGTTCGAAACTGAGCAGACCAAGATCTTTGGTTCATGCCAAGGATCCAAAATGCCATTAAACTGAAACTTCAGTTTGTTAGTTCTTGGAGGTAGTTTTCTATCCTGGGAGGAGGAAGGATTTTTTTTTTCCTTTTTCTTCTTTTTTGTATAAAGAAAAAAAACTTGGAGGGAACTATCCATGAACCCCAACTGTGTGGCAGCCTAAGCTAAGGTTTTACTGCTGTAAATACATGCACATATTGGACTATTTCTTGCATAAATACCAAACATTTCAGCAGGTAGCTTGAGGAAACAGTGCAACAGTAAGTGCCACATAAATGTAAGTATTCCTAAACAGAATAATGAAGTTCTCCAGCATGCAAGTCAAGTGAAACGCAGAAGGAAAAAACCCTCCAGGTGACTAGTTACTTAACCTGGGCATAAGTCACTAGGCAGGGCTCAGCTGCAGTGTGCCGTCTGTGTTGCCAGCTCCATGCAGTGTCTTCACCAAAACCTTTTCTGCAAGACCACGAGATAGAGGCGGACAGCTGAAATACTCCCACTGACGTGAATTCCTATGTTAGGTGTGCTTAGCCAAGTGGAGTCCGTAATTACTTTTTTGGGGCATGTAAACTTCTGCATAAAATACAGCATGAAAAATGCCGTACTTATCACACGAATTGTCGGCAGTGCCATAGTGGTCTCGCAGCTTCTCTTTATTTTCTCCATGCACAGAGATTGCGAGTTTGTAGGTTCCACTCAACTGTTTATTGTTGCCGACCAAACTCATACAGGCGGGTGCTTATGTTTGACTCAAATGTATTTGTTTCCCTCAACCTTCACAGCTCAGGTAGACAAATGGTGTCCCAGTGAGAGCAATGGCTTTCAGTCCCCATCTTGAACCCGAACTGCTATGGACCAGATGTGAACGAGTAGTGCCAAAAAGTAAATACAGGCAGCTGTTGTGATGCCAGAAGTACCAGCATGACTGCTCTTGGCTAGGTACTTATTTGTTTTTCATCCCTTCCTCCTCCAAATCCTCCCCACTCTGCTTCTGTCTAGAATAGAAGAGAGATGGAGAAATTTAAGAACATTTCCTTTTCTGTCTGTCTCTCTCTGCACCCTTTCTTTCCCATGTCTGATTCTCCTAGCTTCAGTCTAGATAAAAGCTGGAATTCTTAAGGATAGATTGGGATAAGGGAGAGAAAGAAAAAATGCAACTAATCTGAAAAGCAAGTCAGAAAAAATACAAGCTCTCATCTGAAGGCCAGCTTTGCCTGTTACGTGTTTGCGTAATCGTAGATCCCTAGAGTCGGACCCCTTACAGCTAAACCCCGTTGTTGCTGCTTCTGGTAAAAAGAACGAAATAAGCATATAACGTCAGGGTAGCTTGTGCAAGTCTCTATTTAATTACAGTGCTGCATGAAGACATTTGTTGGTGTCACATGTACTTGTGATGGGTATTATACATTCTTGACTCTTCAGGAAGTCCTGTTTTCACTGGAGATTTTCACCACAGAGGTAGTGGCTTCAGCAGGATTTAATAAGACGGTTAGACCTACTGCAATTAGTTTACTCTTCAATCAGGAAGATAAACAGTATCATGACTAGTGGGAGCAAGCGGGCAAGCGCCAAATACAGTGCAGGCAGAACTCACTAGCTTCTTAATTAAAACCTGTTCAGGGAGTGCAGAGAGCCACACGGGCTTCAGCGAGCTGTGAATCACGGGGAAGAAAAGCAGGAACGGGAAGACTCAACAAGCAGAACTAAAGCTTCAGTTGCAAATAATGAATCACAAAATAGGGAGTATAGCAAGGGTCTTAAGTTCTTCTTCGGGAACGAAGAAATGAAATCTTCTCACTAATGCGTTTTAAAAAACGTATCAGTAACCTTACCATCATCAGCATGTCCCACCATCTGAAGTCCTTGTGAAAGCAGTATTTTTGCCAGCGCAGAAGTAACAGTAAGGACTGTATTTGCCAGACTCAGATCTGTGGGCAAGAGACCTGAGAGTCCTGTATCATGCAAATTATGACTTCTCATAATTTTCCAAACTTTCCACAAACACCTTCTGTCACAATTATGGGCTGGTTGTCATTGTGCCAGGTGCTGTGCAAACAGATTGCAAAGGCCGTCCTTGCTCTTGGCATTAGTTTATTCTTTGTAAAGCCAGAAGTGATGATATATTTGTTCCTCTCTCGAAAAGAGGTATGAAGGCTTGATTCACAGGTAGAAAGTGCTTTAGTTTGTTGTCTTTAAGGGTAGATATTTTATGGGAAAGGGAAACCTGATGCAGAGGAGATGAACAGACATGGCATTACCACCTTTCCAAGGGCAGTGGGGATATAAATATTCCCACGAGATGCTTTTGAGTCTGGAGTCTTAGGAACGAGTCCTTTAAATGTCATTGGGATGAATGATGGGCTGCAGGTAATTTCTCCCAACGAATACTTAATCTCTAGGAAATGACAAGTGGGTTTTTTGGTCCGAGTTAGCAAACACATGAAGCACGTAGGTGCTTTTTCAGCAGCAGTTTTCCTCCACAATATTTTGGAAGAGTTTTTCCTCTAGTAGTTCGGGTGAGTTGAGCTATAAGGTTCTGCATCTAGAGTCAGAAACAAAATTTTCAAACAAGGTACACATTATTGAAGATGATGATTTTGTTCTGAATTAACACTGAACACAAAATACAATTATGGCACAAAGTTAAGACATTATTCTCATTCCACTTATTTTGAGGGCTCACAACAGGTTTTAGTACAGGGCAAATATCACCTATGGCAACTTCCAAATGCTTTAAAGCTCTTTTGTTTATCTGAATATTATTTTCTATTTTGATACAGCTCCCCACCAGTTAAGTGACAAAGTCAAATGGCACCTTTCTGCTTTGCGATTGTAAATATGTTAGAAAATTGAGCAGTAGCTTGTGACTATTTTATCACAAAAAAACCTACTGACTTTACACTATTCTTTAAATCTTTTCATTAATACCAGTCTGAGTTGATTCCCCATCACTGAGTGAGCTTGCTTGGTTAAAATTGGAAAAAAAACCCAAACAGATGACATGTGCCTGAGATCTCTTGAGTTAGTGTTTCCAATTTTCTGAATAAAAAAGGATTGGAAAGTTTCCTTTGCTTCTGTAAGAACTGTTTTTTCCCTTGCCTATGATCCTATTAACATGCAAAGTATGAAGGTTCCCTAGCTGTGCATTACAGTATGAAGACAGAAGAGTGACTGGCCCCGTTTTACACGTTCATAACGTTTTCTTCTGACAGCATCGTGTAACACTTGGTTCGCGTATGTCAACAAGACGTTGCTCTGATAAGCATGTATCCTCCCATTCAGTTAATACACAGGACCTATTTCTGCTGAGGGTATATGCCAAAACCCTTCACTAAGCCGGGACGCGTTTAGGCGTCTGTAGGATCACTCTTCATTTACATTTATAGCTATGAACAGACCTCAAAGAGCCATGCTCAAATGTTATACAAGTCCATTGGCTAAATACTAATAACACTGATTTTGGGCCTCTTCCAAGAATACAAGGTTTAGAACGGAAACCTTTGGCTCAAGGTGGGACTCCTGTTTCAATTTCAGTAAACAGTTGAGAGCATGTGTTATAGCTGCTTTACATAATCTCGTCTTGATAGACAGCTGGAACGCATTCTACCAGCACAGTCCATCCCACAGGAAAATGCTTTGTTAGCAATATAGGAAAACCAGAGAATAAAAGAAACCCGCCTTGGCAGCAGTCTTTTCTGTTCTGAAGCAGAAACTATGTGACTATTCCACAAACTGCATAGAGAGAAAAGGGATTCTATTGCTCTCCTGATTGTGTTTTAACATCTTTAGAAAACAGCAGGTAACTAGAAGTTGTGAGCCTGCCTCTGCATATGGCTATTGTAATCATCTAGTTCTTCAGATCCTACCTTAATTTCTAGCCAGACCTATTTCCATGTAATTTTATTAATCTTACTATATTTTATTTACAGAGATATTACAAAATATGTTGTGAACTGAGTACAATTATTAAGTACAGTGTGGATTTGGCAATGCCAGAGTCAGCGTGGTGAAATTATGCTCTTATGGGCTTTCAATTGTTTAAATCCATGGCAGATAGATATTGGAGGGCAAGGGGTGCTGGAAACATCCAGACCTTTCCAGAGTCCAACTTGGATACAGGAGCAGGTCCAGCTAGGGACTTTCTTGGACTTTTATTCTGGCTGTCTCCAAAACACACAGTTTTATCTCATTTTGTGTTGATTTAAATTAGGCACGCTGTTATTCTGCACTCTCTCTGTTAAGAGACGTAGGCAAATCATATCTGAGGTGGTCCTTGGCTTCATGGCACCCTGATGTTAGATGAGAAGAACGGGACCTAACTTAGCTGACTTGTTCAAGTTCACATCTGAGACAGACATGGCTGCAGATGCCTCACCTGGCACGCTGTCTTCATGCACCACACTAACACTCCTCACCTAGTTTTGTAACTTCTTGTAAGAGACTGGAGATGAAATGCTGGTGGGCAGAAATTGCTGCTGGGCCGGCTGATGATAGTTGGTGTCCTGTTTGCTCTGAATGTATACCGTGCAAAACAAGGTATCACTTCTTTAGCTTCTCTTCTGTTTTTTGGCTTGGGCTTCTGTTCAACTCATCCTAGTTATGCATATTTACAGTGATGTAGCGGTCCCACGTGAGACTTACGTTCCCCATCTTCCTTCTCCCCATTGCTTGTAGGCCCACATTGTCTCGGGGTTTGGATCTGTAAGGTGGCAGAACCTTCTTAGCCCACTTGGAGACCTCTTAAAGTTTTTTCTCAAGGCTTCAGCAGTTTAATACTGGGTAAGTCAGCTCAAGGTGAAGGCAAAGCTATTGCATGGAGTTTCCGCAAGCTCTGTCTGGCTCCTATTGCAAAGCAGAAAAGATGGTCTTGTCTTTGGTGAGAATCGTATCAATGACATAACACGCAAGCCAGTAGCAGCAGTGACCTATCGCTACCTTCACATGGCTCTGCGCCTGTCTATATTTAATGCACTCAAGGTTAGATGGCCACAGGCAAGAATCAAGTGAGTGTGTCTTGATTTTTGCTTCCGCTTTAAACACAGTGTGAGGGTAGCTCTGACAAGTGCCCTTGGGATTGGTGTCCCCGAGTCCAAAGGTCACCTGAAGGGATGAAAGAACCTCCCACATGGAAGTCCTCATTACATCCCCACCAAGAGGTGCATGGGCATGGCACTGTTGTAACACTGCAGGCCTCATGCCCCATACAAGAGCTTGAGACCTCCCCATGGCTGCCCGTTTGTGTGCATGAATGGCATCGGTTTCTTTTTTCTCATTCTTCAAAATGTAGTTGCTGGTTTTGCTTTTAACAGTGGAGGATCTTCATGAAAGCCTTGCGAAACTCAATGTTGAAGGTGGTGTAAATAATTGGGTTGACAGCACTGTTGACATATCCAAGCCACGTGAAGGCGCTGTACATTGCTGGGGGGATGTTGCAATCGCAGTGCATGTTCAGGATGTGAGTGATGAAGAATGGGAGCCAGCAGATGATGAAAACACCTGGGAGAAAAGGAAAGAGACAGATTTTGATTGCTGAAAGCTGGACAAATTTTGAGACTGAGAACAGCAAGGTTCTTTTGGGTATAAAGGAAAAATGTTTCCCTGAGGAATAAGCCTTCTGTTTGTCTGTTAAGTCTCATATTCTATATTCTGAGTATCCAGGTACTAAAGAACCTCTTTGCTGATGTAATTAGAGCAGTTACAGCAAAAAAATCTGGCCTTCTGAGGTGCCAGTTTCTCATTGAAGTGTGCTGCCTTTTGTGTTCTAGAAAGCCCAGGAGCTCTCTTGCCCTGCACCCAGCTGTCTTTTGGCAGTCCAAGCACCCCACAGATGGACAGTTTTCTGAGCCTTTTGTACAGTGCTGTGAACTGTTCCTAGCTGGGAAGGAGGTAGCCTTCCTACGGGCAGCCTCTTGCCTACTTGCCTGCACATCCACTAATGCATCCAGTGAAATTATTTCTGTGGAGGCCTGGAAAAACAGCCTACGCTGGACATTCAGACTGGCTACCCTAGCCCTGAGTGGCTATTGGTTTCTGCATAAACACAAGAGGAAGCCAATGAGCGCTCTCACCAAGTACAATGGCTAGCATCTGAGTGGCTTTCTTTTCCTTCTGTTGTGACAGTTTCCTCCTGCTTACAGTCTTGAGAGAGGTCCTTGTCTTGCCATTGGGCATAGACTGGATCTCAAAGATCTTGGCTGTGTGGGGTGTTTCTTTGGCATGTCCGTTCTTCTCTGCTTTCCCAGGGCTGTCCAAGGGTGCCTGCAGGGTTGAGTTGGTGCCCTGATTAGAAGCAACTGGCACAACCAACTGATGGTTACTTGGTGCCGCTGGTTTGATGGTGGTTTTCTCAGGGGGACTGGTACTGGACACCATCTCCATTTCCATCTCTTCTATGTGACTCTCCACCTCCTGGACAAGAATCAAATGTCCACAACATAAAGACAGATAAATATACAGAGAGGAGCAATGAACATTCCTTGCAGAGTGAAGCTGGATGCTGTTGAAGAACAATCAATCCCTCTTCTCCCTCCCTACACTTTTGGTAGATGCTTGGAGAAAGGGCTGTAAAGTGTTTGCAGATGAGAATACTTTTGGGTAGATGGGATTGACAGAACCGTGGTGAATGACTCTCCTTTATTGCATGACGAGGCTAAGAAATGGGAGAGACGCTGTCTCCACTCCCCATAGATTTTGTTTAGGTTTCAGAATATAAATAAATAAAAAAGATCAACAAGCAAAACCCAACAGAGCCAATGCAGTCAAACACTTAAAATAAATAACAGAGAGGAGAAGGAAATCAGAGACACAAAATGTTAAAATGTCATGGCTTTTATAGCTGATCTTTAGGTGAGCTTAGTCTGGCTTTTTGAGCTCTATGATGTTAAACCCCCTGCTTCACTCTAAGGAATGGGAAGAATATTTAAATTTTGAGATTGAATGGTAACCTTTGTTCTTAGTTCATTTTTCTCCCACCCTACATAAACTCATTTTGTGTCCTGAGAGGAGAAAAGGGGAAAGCTAAATGCTCTGAAAAGCTACCACTTCTCTTTAACACTCACCACTTTGCGCTTATTAACTTGGAAACTCCCATTGGACTTCACAATAACTGTGCAGAGCTTGACGTCTTCTGGATGAGTGCATTTGTCCTAAGGGGCAAGCACCAGCTCAGAGGTTACACAAGCAGATAGTAATTGGGAAGGGAAGTTGGTAAGGGGAGGCACTTGGCAATACAAACATGGGGCATGAAGCAGAAATTAATCAGTGTGCCTAAGGCGCTAAGAATGACGGAAAACTGCTCTGAAGAAGCAGTAACGGAGGCGAGTATCCATTGTGCTTTTCACCAGAGGAAGGAAACCGCCAAGAGCTGCTTGTGTTTCAGTCTATCCCTGTCTCGCTGCCTCCTTTGCTTGACGTGGCACTGGCCTCTGAGGCAGCGCGGTTTGGAGGCAGTGCCTCTGGGACTATACGTTCCTAGTGGTGGTTTTGCATGTGCCGCAAGAGTAGCGTTTTCATAAGCGGTCTCATACTTCACATGCTCAGCTGGACTTACATACATCTCTCATGCTTTGAGAGGCTGTTTTCACTGCAGAGGTATCATGACCAGCAATGTAGCTTGCGCCCCAGCCATGCAAACAATTTCCATTGAACTTCTTCGTCACAACAGCAGCACTGACTCAGAAAATAGTATAGCCTGTAGTCTTGGGCACCCAACCCCAACTCAGCAGAGCCAAAGGAAATGCAGCCGTGTTAATGAAGCAGCTCCTAATGCAGATCTGCTGATGAAACATCCCCTGAGATCCAGGGAGGCCTGTGAAGCACCAGACAGTGACCTGATAATCCAGAGCGTGCAGCTGGGACTCCAAAATGGCACAGGACACAGCGTTCACCTTTGTGATCCGGTATTTCACCTAGTGCAGCCAGTGTCATTTGGGGAAGGGAGGAAGCGCTTTGGGGAGTGAGGCGGAGCGGGAAGGGGAACGGCCAGAGACTGCTGAGAGGAGGGCAGAGGTCTAGTTACCTTCAGGGGGGCTTGCGTGTCTGAGTCCAGGCCGTGACTGCTGCGCTTGGTGTTGACACGCTTCCTGCGCTTCCGGAGCACTATGTAAATCTGCACGTACACCAGCAGGGTGACAATGAAGGGAACGTAGAAGGAGACGATAGAGGAATACACAACGAAGGCAGGATTGGCAATGATGCACTCCTTCTCATCTGGAAGACAAAAAGTTTCCGGCTTGTTGTCTCTGCTGCTGGGAACTAGTACCGTCTTCCCTCTTTCAGAAGGCAGAGAGACACCCAGAGAGCGAGCGGTTCGGGTTTTGGCAGGAACCACCTTGTCAGCTGGAAGCGGTACCAGACCAGCAAACTCCCCTCGAGTCCTAGGGAATCACATATGACCCAAAGTCCCTGGCTATTGCTTGCCTTATAACTAAAGGCCCGCCAAATCCCATGCTGTTCTCTCTCCTGCCTCAGTGAAGCTTTGTCCCGTGACTTTCTTTTTCACATGTTTTAATGTAAGAGGGATTTTGATTTTGTAGGCGACAAATGCTCATGTAACACTGACGAGTGTTGTATAAACATCTACATCACCTCAGTTCTGATGTGTCTAAAACACTGGTCTGGAACAGACAGAGATGAAACGGATCCAGAAGCAGCTGACAGAAACAGTCTGGGATGACACCGGGAGAGGACACGTGAAACAGGGGTGGATGCATCCCAATACACCCAAAACCTGATGCCCATGTTTATTCCTGACTTGTAACAGACGACTTTCTGGGGACCCAGTAAAGCCAGGAAGGTGCCGAGAGCAGCTGGAGGTGGTATAACACTCACCTGTGTTGTTGAGGCCAAAGAGGAGTGGGCAGGAGATAGCAAACGAAAGCACCCAGACCACAGCAATCATGACGGTGACCCTGCGCTTCGAGCTGTAGCGGGTATTATACAGCATTGGCATTGCTACTGCTGTGTACCTGCAGTGTGAAGATACAGACTCAGGCTGTTGTTGTTCTGCCAGCGCTGACAAACTGTGTGGAA
This sequence comes from Phaethon lepturus, assembly GCF_000687285.1. NCBI lineage: Eukaryota > Metazoa > Chordata > Aves > Phaethontiformes > Phaethontidae > Phaethon > Phaethon lepturus. The sequence goes on along the minus strand of NW_010515383.1, from coordinate 9,140 downwards.
CATTACACCCAGTTACCGCGTCTGAAAGCCTGGTCCAGCAAGAGAATATAGGGCAAGCCAGGTTTCACCAATCTCCAAGACGTTTGCAGTCCCTGCTTTGGAAGGCGTGAGGCTGGGGGCAGTTTGGCATAGCATTTCCCTTGCACTCTCTCTGAGCTACTGCCTACCCCCTGCTGTCTGCTCTGCCATTCAAGTACATAAACAAAAGGACTGAACTAGTGGGAACATATACAGACAATTCCACCTACATTCTCAAGACCAGTGTTTCTACGTCTGCTTCTGATGGCATCCCTGCTCAGACCTCATTTAGGTCCTCTAAATTGCTCTTCAAAATATGTCAACGCTAGCTCTCACCACTTTGAAGTCTCTGAGTCACGGGTAAAATTAGACCATCTAAAGATGGCCGTGACTTGCTACCGTGGGTTTGACACGACTTGCTGCCATGGAGCCCTCACCTGTCAATGCTGATGGCACAGAGGTTGAGGATACTGGCAGTACACATCATAACGTCGAGGGTTACGAAGATATCACAGTGGATCCGACTAAACCTCCACTCACCAACCACCTGCAAAGAGAGACAATGAGGTCATAAAAGAATTCACTGATATGCTACTGAGAGGGTCTGAAGGGAGAATTTTGCACAAAGATATAGATAGTTGCTGGTAGCTGGAGTTCTGCTGGTTCAAGAGGGATCAAAATTTTGTCTACAGAAGTTCCAGCTGGAATCGGGCGGCATGCAATCAGTCACATGCTGTGCCAAGTAGTTTGCCCTCGAGTGCCTTCAAGGACTTTGTCCTGTCTAGTCTGAAGGTCTCAAATGACGGCACGGCCACAAAGGAAGTACTGTGCTCCATCCAAACCGTTCTTTAGAGCATTCCCCTGAGGGCTGGTGTGATTTTGTCCTTCCTAATTCCATCTCTGGATTGGGTTGGGCAACCCAAACAGCTAACCCAAACCTGGGCTCATATTCCAATGACTGAAGGGAGGGCAAGTCTCTTCAAAAGTCAGAGTGAACTATGTAGGAGATTAAACAGGCCTCTGAAATATTGCAAAGAAGTATTAGGAAGGAAATACATTAATTTTGTATCCCAAGCAACTCTAGTTGTACTTACAGTTTTTTATTATGTCTTCTTTTTTTTTTTGCAATTACGCCTAGCAAAAATCAGCAGTAGAAAAGCAGGACCTTTCCTTCATTTCTTAGTTTAAAAAATAGTGGTGGAAATTCCTCACATATTTTTTTGTGTCTGTGAACGAAATGAATTTAATTCAGAGTGAAAATTCTTTGCCACACTACATGTTGTGATAAAGACAAAGAACTAATGATAACGCTTCCAGTTACCTGTGGCTGTTTTCTCTTCACTTATCTTGCTATTGAAATTGAACTTTGCCAATTAAGTTTAATAGCATTTATTAGGACTGCTCTATTTGACATATGATGAAAAAAGTATATTTTCCTCTAATAAAAATAGAGTCCTGCTGCATTTGAAAATAGAATGAATAAGATACCTGTTCTTCAGTTATTTCTGCTCTGACATACATAACCATAGGCAGCAAAAAGAAGGAAGAAAGAATGACTGCATTGAAGCCTGAGTGACAGATGAATACTCAGTGATTAAAAAAGCACTTAGGAGACTGTTACATCAGTAACTTTGATGAGAATTTGCCCAAAGGCAAAGGTTTCCAGCCAGATATAAGCCTCTGCAAAATCAGTTTCCTGAATGCGTAGCTTCGAGTTTATGGGAGATGCTGTAAAGTGCAGCAGTTCTTTCTCTTAGTGCTTTCATTTACGTAAGAGAAACCTCAGAAGTTTGGAGGTAGATATGTTCGCATCAAGGTTAATTTTTAAAAGGATTTCCTTTTGGCATTTGTTTTGGTCCAAGCTTGTACCACAAAGCGTAAAAAAAATGAGGATATTTACAGAACAAAGGGTTCTGGCCAGTTTCGATTTCAGATTGCAGACCCAGAGAGGGACCGCAGTGTGCCTAATCCACGTCATTCCAATGGCTCCTCCTCTGCCAGCAAGTATTTGTCATGGTTTTCGTTGCTTCAAGCTAGCAGTAGGTTTAGCAGAGTGTGGATAAGAGCAGAAAGGGCAAAAGTAAGTTAAAAAAAAAAAAAAGTATTGCTCAGATGTAGAAGCCTAATTGTCCTACTTGGTAGATTAAGGAAGCTGAGGTTCCTGACCAACTCTATGTATACGTGAGCCCAGAAATGGGAAAGCATCTTACATAATTTGTGCTTTATTCTTCCACATTAAAATAAGAAGTCTCTGGGAGACTCATAGCTGGGCCTAAGGAAGCAAGAGCTTCTCACAGCATAAGCCTTGCTTGAAACGGGTTGTCGCAAAAGAGGAATATAATAGAAGAGCCTAACTAGTCCCGGAGGCATTAACTACAATCACAACCAACCTTTGGTCATGTTAGTAAGCTTTAGCCAGATGCATGATGCTCTGCATTTTTAAAGTGCCATGAAAACGATAATTAACTAGAGTGATAATTACTATTGTGGTTTCTCCACAGCCTATGTCATGTCAGTGGGTTTGTTTTGCTTTGCATTAATACTTAATGGACTAATTGATTGTGGTTTCCTCCCCTGCTCTCCTCTTTGTTTTATATTTTCTCTCATAAACAAGTGCCTGAAAATTCATTGTAAACTCAATATAGTTTCAGTCTTATGCTTTCTCACCACCATTCATTCTCTCTTGGTTGTGATTGTGACCAGCATGCCAGCTCTCAGCTGACTGAGGAACAGGGGCATCCCAGAAAAGGGGGCCAAGGGAAGAGGGGCTGTGTATCTTCTCTTTTTCTTTCCTCTAGAGATGCATTTCATTCTTTCGGGCTATTTGCTGTTGCAAAAGTCATTTGCCATCAAGTGAACAAGTGGCAGTCTTGGGAGTATTTGGCTTTCACAAACCACAGTGCCACTCAAATGCGGCTCTGTACGCAGAAGCACTGAACTCTCTTGTACCAAAGTGACGTGCTAATGGCAGCTATGTGAAAAGTAGCTCACTCCTGATTCCTGTTCTCTCGTACGTGGTGACCTAAAAGCTCTGCATTTACATCCTACTTCTACAGTTGCCTGCTCTTCTTACTACCGTAGTCCTTCAGAAAGAGGGTTTTGATTACTATTTGGTGCAGTTTGTTAGTGTGACACCCATGATGTTGTTGCAGACTCATTCTTATGCTTGGGAATGAACAGTTCGTCTATGTAGCTTGGAAAACAAAGCTGGGTTCCTTTCGCTCTTGACTCATCTATTCAAAGGCCAGATTTTTAATGCAGTTGGATTGTAATTTAGCCCTCTGAACAGTAGTGTATTTTCAAGTCAGCCTGTTATCTGCTATCATGTCCATTTCCTGGAAAAACCTGACCAATTGTTATGAAATGAAGAACGCTTCTGTTTTGGGAAGTTCAGGAGCTCTTGAAATAGCTGATGTCCAGGCTGCTAAACCTCCCCTCTCTCTACCCATTCACCAGAAACATTCAGTACTGCAAAAGAAAACTGGGTCACCTACCTCCAGATAGACCATCCAAGGCATGACCAGAGTTGCTACCAAGAGATCTGCCACCGCCAAACTCACGATCAGGTAATTAGTGGTAGTCTGAAGGGCTTTTTCCCTGGACACAGCCATACACACCAGCACGTTGCCAAAAACAATGACAAAAATGAGGAGGGTGAGCAGCATGGCATAGTAGTTATACTGAGGCTTCTGGTCTGCATTGGTCTCGTTGAGTGCCTTGCTCCAGTTCCTGTCACCGATGTCACCGTTGTACCAAGAAAGGTTTAGGGGATCCATCGAGGTAAAAGTGCCAGGTTCCAGCTCCACTCTGACACAAAAATGTTGAAAAGACAGTCAAAGGCCAACATGTAAAATAAAAACAGAACAATTACACATGTGCTACCTCACTCTTGGGATTCTCTGGAGCCTGTTCCCTCCTACCCTGAATTCCTGTGTGCAAATGGTTGACTGACTGGAAGTGCGATGAAGACCCAGATGGGAGGCTGACTGACGGTCAGATACCTGGGCAGGGATTCAAGAAGTTAATTTCTATTTCCAATTCATCCTCCACATTTCTGTGGCCGGGGATATTAGTTACAGATACTGTGTTACAGACAATTCAGGCAGAGTGCCTGGGATTTTTTTGTTGGCTCCCCTGACATTCCCCAACCACTAACTGCTCTGTCTTAGGTGTGTACAGTTCGGGGCAGACGTGCCATGACCCACTTTGCTTATTTTTCATGTGCTTCATGGAACTTTAGGCTGTGGTGGTTTTGTGGTGTTTTGCTTTTTTTTTTTTTCTTTTTCTTTGCTTTTCCTTATTTTTTTCCTCCAGCAGGGAAATAAATTTAAAAAAACCTATGAACTGAATTGTGATGATAATGAAACGTGACAGTAACAGTTTTGAAGTCAGGGCTGGACTGTCCCTGCCTTCTACCATTCCCCCAGTGAGGCTGCAGTGTAAAGGGGAAAATGGTGGGGGCATGACTGGGTGCCACCCCACAGCCCAACCTCTGCAGCTCCTGGCACTGGGAAGACAGGTCTCCCTGGAAATTTGTGGCATCATGGCAAACGGTCATTTCTTCCCTGGCCAACGGCCATGTGCTGTGCACTCTTTCAAAGGTAACGGATAAACAAATCACGGTTTTTGCTGTAGAGTTCCCTAGAACATATTTAGGTTTGCTACGCCTGCATAAAGCAAACCCCCAAAGACAACTGCAAGTGTCTTCTAGTCTTTTAGGCCTTTTCTGTCTTCCAGGGCTGCCTGTGTGCTCTGCTTCCTTAGCCCGGGCCGTTTTCGGCGCACAGTGAGGGGGCTGGCACTGAGAGGCCTTCCTTTGGTTTCCACTGGCTGTGGATCAGGTCTCAGGCTTGCAGGCATCTTTTATGGTCGAAGAGGAAGAAGAATGAAAATTAACTGAACAGAGATGAGGAAACAATACTCTAAAGAAATGTCACTGTCTGGATATAGAGGTTTGTGAGTCGCTAGCTGCAAATGCAGACAGCAAAAAGCTACTCTCTGTGGAGGAAGATGTATAAACAACGCTAAAGTGTGGGACGTGGTGTGTGAGGGAAGGTCGTGGTTTCCGCTCTGATGATAGACTATGGGAGAACCGATCTCTCTTATGCCGTATTTCTGTATTGTACGGGCTAATGAGGGTGCATGAACGTCCACGAGGTTATACGGATTTTATGCCAGCAGGTGATGCAGAGCCATGCTATCGGGACTCTGCGTACCCTAGATCCTTGGCATCCAACTGCACATATGTCCACGTTGTAAGAAACTGGCTAAAAGCTCAGTTACCCCCTGCAGACCTTGGCAGCAGGTGTCTGTGCTGGGGTCTTTGGTGCCAGCATATGAAAAACAAACTCCACATTTGCAATGAGACTGCAGTACATCTGGCCGCTGGCTCTGGCATACTGGGAAGACTTTCTCTCGCTGTGTGGTGAGGCTCTTTTGGCTCTCGTTTAGGTGAGCTCAGTAAAGAGGCTCTTGGGTCAGGTTCTGTGCCGTGGGTGCTCGTGGTGGTTGGCGCTATCTTCTGGGTATTTCCACACCATGTCCGAGTCCTGCTGGAGTTTCTACATACTTAGAAAAAGAAGGGATTTCCACACAAAGTGTGTGTGCTGAAGCGGTATGGGCTAAAACATGAGTATAGCTATAGTCTGCAAATCATCCCTGTCCTGCGCGTAACTGAGCTGGGAGCACAGGCGGCGCCGGACGTGCTCGGACCTGACCGGCGTGCACCTGAGTCTGCTTTCAGAGAGCCGCAAAGGCCACGAGGCGAGGAGCGCTGAGCTGAGTCTCACTCTGTGAGCCAGCGGGTTCCCTGAGCTCACCAGAACCGCTAATGCCAGATGCTCCAAGGACAAGCAAGTGGAGCGATCTGATCATGATAACGCGGCGCCGGCGTACTGCAGAAGCAGACGAACGCTACCACCGAGTCATAGCCGTGGCGCTGAGCAAGCTGAAATACAGCTCTGTCCCATTTGTTGGACTAGAGCTGCTTTGTCAACTGTTAAATCAGCAGAGCGAGGCCAGCAAAACCAGAGCTGTCATACTCAAACTGCCGCCCACAGCTGCAGAGGGTCTCTGGAATAGCATTAATCCACGCTGATCATTTCAGCCCCTTGCCAGGTTTGCTTGTGTGTTTAAAAGCAAAGTGTTAAGGTCTGTACCTGGGCCTGAAGTAGTCACTACATCAAGAAATGGTGACACGTCAGAGAACACGATCAAAGAGTAAAGGCAAGAGCTGTTTAAAAGCAACTGGAAATTTTGGCCATTTTGGGTTTGGGGGTTCTTGTTTGAGAGATCTGAAGGGACCTCATTCACTGCTCAACACTTCCTAAAATCAAGTATTGCATGTTTCTCAAGCTGTATCTCCATAAAGACCACCGTGATTTGAAAATCTGGCCATGTTCTCAGACATCCCAAAGCAGGCCATTTAATTTTCTTAATAAAAGACAAAGTTAATTCGATTTATTAAACCATGTAAGTGATCAAAATAGCAAAACATTTGCAAATATCAAATTCACCTGGGAACAATGGTTTCTTTATGTTTCACTGAGCTTTTGTGTGCTTTTCTCATTCAAAGAACAATGTGTATAATAATCCTTGGAAATTTGTTGCATATGGGTCCTTAATAGCTGATAATTCAAAAAGTGTCTGTCTGACAGTGCTATCAGCAGCACTTGATAGCTCTACAAATGTCTTCATAGAAACTGTCAAAGTGTCAGAAATTAATTAAATGTTAGCTTATGTGACTCAGAGCGAAGGGGAAAAATCAATGCTAAATGCAGCAACGGTTTTTTCTTTCTTCTGTTGCCCTTTGATAATGCAAAACCATCTAGAGAAGGAAGAAACATGCATAAAATGCAGGATAAAAAAAAGGCAGGAACATAGAAAAGTGTCTTAAAAGTATAAAAAGAGCGGAATGATTTGATACGTGCCCGATCAGCCCCTCGGTCCTATTCTGGCTCTGGCTGCAGTTCATAAACCAGAACTGTGCTTCATGGAGAAAAGGCTGGAGACAAGGGCGAGTTATGTACGCCCTAATTCTAGCCCTGCTCATTTTACAGGCCCTTGCAACTCAGCGGCAGCGTTGGAGGAACCACATACGGCTAATCTCTCATGTCCATCTATTGGGCACTTACTTGATGGGGGTTAGGAAGGCCCCGGATAAAGGGAGCAAATATTCTCTTCCGTTGCCGTCTGCAGCTTCTGCGAGATTTTTTTTTTTCTTTCAGTAGAACTGTTTTTACAGCAATAATTACTGCATGTCTTTTCATGCAGCTGGTCGTCGTGAGGAAAGTTAAAAGGTTATGTTTGAAAGTTGTAAAAATGAAAAGGTTTGGTGTTTCTATTTTCAAAAAAAGTTTTAATTTGGGAAAATAAAGCATAGCATAGGGAAACTAAAACACAGTGTAATTTGTGACTGTGCAATTAAAGGCTGTATCTACTACATATCCACACGGTACAAAACTACGATTACGCGGACAACTAGGTTAATTCCTAACTTTTGAGAGTTTGAGTTTTCCATCCTAAAAATAATCTTAATTTCTTCAGACCCAGAACTGGCATCATTTGGAAGCATTACGGTGGCCATTAGAGCGTCTTCCGAGTCTTTCAGCGCTGCTTTAAGGAGCACGTTTTATTTCGCTGCTGACAGTCTCTCACCGGAGAAGAAAGAGGCACTTAAAAAAGCTGACTAGAAAAGAGAGTGCTTTTTACCGCCTTTGTCCAGACACCTGCATTCTCCTACGGAGGCAGAGGGAAGGGATCATAAATACAGAGGAAAGGTAGTACAAATGGCACCTCACTACGCGCTGTCCTCGCGGGACCTTGCGGAGCTTCACTATCCCTGTATGCTACCGCCGGAGGCAAACCAGCCTCAGTTTTAGCTGAGGCTTTGGCTGCACATGGGGTAGAGTCCTGAAATGGAACAAACTCCTTTGTGAATTAACTGCGGTAAAGCCACGTTAATTCTCATACTGAGTCCACGCAGGTTTTTAGTACGGCCGAGCTAATCCAGATACGGATTTACTGAGGGGTCGAGGGCAGGGCAGAGCGGCAAGGTTGCAGCCTTGTGTTCGACGCCAGCAGCGCGGCAGCGTGCCCGCGTCACACCGAGCGTCTCCGCTGCTTTCCCCTTCCGTCGGATCGGGCGCACGCCCGGGTCTGCGCTAGCCCCCCTCCCGCCAACTTCCACGAGGGCCCCTGTTCAAGCACGGCCTCACGGGGAAGCACTTTGCCATCCAGAGGAAAACAGCCTCTCTCAACAAGTTCCCATGCTTTCCAGATGTCTTTCAGCAGCTGGAGGAACTCTGCTGCCTGGCTGCTACTCCGTGCTGGAAGTGCCGGGGAAAGGGAGCCAGGACAGAGGCTGTGAATGCAGAGCCGGAGCTCTTCTCTCCTCTCCAGTTAACTCCCCGTTCTTTTCAGAGAGCAAACTGAAAAATACATTTGTTTGTTCGCAATGCCGGTATTTCTCCTCGGCTCCTCGTGATTGATCATCTAATTACGTCTGTGGCAAACAAGCACGACGTCTCCCTGGCAAAATGTGTAACGTTCACAACTGGCAGCGACAAAACCGTTTGTCTTTCTGGCAAGATGTGAAACACGAAATGGGAATTAGGCAGCGAAGCAGAGGTTGCTCTATCATGTAGAGAGAGATGTACCAGGCAGCGCGCTGGGAAGCGGAGGGTAAAAGGCTCCAGCAGAAGCTCACGCCAGCAGCTCGCCTGTGTTTGAGCAGTATCCTGGGCCTGCCCTCTGCTCTTCTTAGTTCTCTGCTAGCTCAGAGACGCCCGGGGTCAGCGCAAATGTCTTTTCTCTCAGATATCGCGAAGGCGCCGCTCTTTTTTTGGTTTTTACTCCGCTTGCAAACCCCCGCGGGCACAAAACATCCACAGGCCTGATCCCGAGCTGGCGTCAGTGCCTAGCGGACACTCTGCCGCGGGCTGCTGCGGCCGCTGCTTTCTGCTTGGTAAAGATCTGCGGCCACCGGAGCTACCCTGGGCCTGGCTGCCGGAACGTGCAACCAGCCTTTGCTTCTTCATAAACCGGTACGAAATTCCCGAAGCTTTTGCCCCAGACGTCATGCGTTTAAGATGAAGCCCAGAGTTCAGCCTGGGGAAGGTAGG